>NW_026907533.1:0-100405 GCF_019802595.1 Syngnathoides biaculeatus
GTGACTGTCATTTTTTTGTTGACGTCAGGAAGTTTCTATGGATAAAAACCAGCCGTCGCTCCTCTTGTTCAGATGGCCGCCGATGAGAAAGTCGGGGCGGGCGTGCGAGGCCAACGACGCCTGGTGTTGGGGACGCCCGCGCACTGCCGTGAAGTTGGCGTGTTGGTGAGCAGCGCCGTGCGGCGGGGACGTCGGACGACTTCACGGGGAAAGTGTGCGTGTTCACCACCTCGCAGTCCACTTGCATCATCAACTCGTAACCGTGCAACGCGTTGTACACGCTCTCTGAAAGGAAGGGGGGGGGGACAATACGGAGAAGACAAAGAAAAAAAAAGCCATTATATGAGGAAATTAAAGGATATTTTGAAGGAATACAAATATTTGTCAGAAACCAAAACGTAAGTTGGATGGTTCCACATGAATACGTGCTCTTGCGATCTTGCAACAAGCTGCAGCCTCTTGTGCTGTCAATGCGCTCGTGTTTAAAACGAAATCTGAAAGAAAAAGAAATACATATATCCCTGCGCGGACACATTCAAATGATGATTTTGTGCATCATTATTGGCTTGAGTTTTTTTTCACTACAGACCCATTTTGAACAAAATCTTTCAAATGTGTTCAACTCGAGTAAACTTACAAGCACCATTTTTGAAAGAAATATCAGAAGCTGGAGGGATGTAAACAATAAATGTAGTTCAGTATTAAAAGATGTATAGATTATCAAGCAGATTATTGATCTTCAAATACGTATTTAGGAAAAGTTGCATTTCATTTTAAATGTGAAAATAAATGAAATGATGAGAATGCCAAATTTTACATTGTATAGATGTAATGTGGTGGCACGGTGGCTAAGCTGGTAAAGCGTTTGTCTCACAGTTCTGAGGTCCTGGCTTCAATCCCGGACCAACCTGTGTGGAGTTTGTACCTGTGTGGGTTTCCTCCAGGCACTCCAGTTTCCTCATTTAATCCATACCATTTATGGTTTCTTTGACCAATGTGAAACCAAAACTTGAAAGTCATCGACATCAAAAGTCTCAAGGCACTATTTGAGAAGCACTGCATCAGAGGAGGATATGTCAGGGCATTGCTGGTGTAGTGGTTAGCATAGCTTCTTTCCAAGCAGTTGTCCTGCGTTCCCAGCCAATGCATTGGTTGACCATGGTCTCAAGTTGTATTGACTGGCTGTATCTCTGTGAGTGGTTATTGGAGGTGGGAACCTTTTTTTCCCCGGTGGCACTTGCATCAGTGCTCCGTTGCTTGGGGCTATTGACAACGGTCTACAGCCCCTAAGCCGGGATAGAACACACAATATGGGGTTTCCCTGAGCGAATTTCGCTCCAGAACACAATCCGCATTTATTCACTGTAAAAAAAAAAGAATCCTGCTCCACTGCAAAAAAAAAACACATTCGTACAAAGGCCGCGGAAAGTGAACCGCGTTCAACTAAGGGAACACTGGATTTGAGAACATGCATGGTTTGTTCAACAAATCACAAAACTGCTGAACATTGTCTTGAACACTTCACAAATCTAAGTTATCTAACTATCTAAACTGTCGCTGAAACATGTAATGTGAATGAAGGTGAGAGAGAAGAGAATTTAAGAATGAAGCAAAGCTGAACTAAATATATTTCAGAAGAAACATGAACAAAAGCAAGAAGGAAAGAGAAAAGGGGAGAGGAATTACTGGTGCAATCCAGTGTGTGGCTCCTGCCGTTGTCCCCCGAACATGGATGGAGTAAAAGTAAGCTCTGGGATTCGCTGCCGGGTTTCCGTGGCGTTGTGTTACAGGTGCTTGCTGAGGCGGGCGTGAAACCTGAAGACCTTCAGGGCCATGTCCACGCTGGCCAGGCCATCAATGAAAGTGCTAAGGTGAGCGTACACGAGAGACTGTGGACGAGAACATTCAAACACAAAGCATCTTATTTTTTATTTTGATGCAAAACAAAGTACACGCATGGAAAATACATATTTCTATTCTATATTTACTCATATCGGGGGCGGCACAGTTGCTCAATTGGAAAGTATTGCCCTCACAGTTCTGAGGTCCCGGGTTCAATCCCAGACCCGCCTGTGTGCAGTTTGCATGTTCGCGCCGTGCCTGCGTGGGTTTTCTCCAGGAATTCCGGTTTACTCCCACGTCCCAAAAACATGAAGCATTAATTGGACACTCTAAATTGCCCCGAGGTGTGGCTATTTGTCTCTATGTGTGCCCTGTGATTGGCCGGCAACCAGTTCAGGGTGTACCCCGCCTCCTCCTGCCTATTGTCAGCTAGGATAGGCTTCAGGACTCCCACGGCCCTTAGCAGTTAAGAAAATGGATGGATGGATTTCCACATATATACACAATGTATACATATAGTACGAACGTAAAATAGACATGTATGTTTAATCTGCACAGTATATCATAGATATCCTGCAAATGGGTGCATTCAGACATACTGTACACTTTAGATGCACATCGAGCATACATTAAACACGTTTCATTATACTAGGTTAAAATATGACTCCAACACATCTCCCACTTGTGTAGAAGTGTGTGGAGCTGCTTGAATAGACCCTGACTGAGTGCTAGAACTTTGTCCAAGTGGTGAGGAGCTGGAGAAAGAGCCCCCCTTTGTTGCTATAAATGTCTGATGTGTGTTTATTCAGGGAATTCCAATGATTTGTTTGTGTGCCGGCACAAACTTCGAGGTAGTGATGGGTCCGGCAGCACCAGTCCATCGGAGTATTCACTGAGCATCCGGGCGTAAAACTGTGCCAAACAAATATGAGCGTTCATCGAAAGAATACCATACCGGATCAGTCGTGGCCCGGGTAAACAACGCCTGCCCCAGGCACCGTTAACCTGCAGAGCATCGGTGGATATTTAGCTACTGTGTGTCAAAGATAAAGAAGAGGAGGAAAGCCTATTAACCGGCAGAAGAAGAAGAGGAATGCACAGAGCCTACAACTGAGTGTAGGGACTTTGAATGTTGGGACTAGAACAGGAAAAGCTCTGTTGTTTGACATGATGATTAGGAGAAAGGTTGATAGATTGTGCATCCAAGAGAGCAGCTGGAATTATTATTAGTTGATTATCAGAAAACCAAACAGAGGCAGCACGGTGGCACAGCGTTGGCCTGTGTTGGTTTTCTACGAGAACTCCGGTTTCCTCCCACATCCCAAAAACATGCATTAATTGGAGACTGTAAATTGCCCTGAGGTGTGATTGTGAGTGCAACTTTTGTCTGTCTCCATGTGCCCTTCTACTGGATAGCAACCAGTTCATGGGTTACACTGCCTCCTGCCCATTGACAGCTGGGATCCCGTGACCCTTGTGAGGATAAGTGGCTAAGAAAATGGATGGATGGATGGATGGATGGATGGATGGATGGATGGATGGATGGATGGATGGATGGATGGATGGATGGAAGTTCAGGGGATTATGCTGGCCACTCCATGACATTAACTTTGTTGGTTTGGATTCTGGCATCATGGTGGAACATCTGTAGAGCATTGGCCTCACAGTTCTGGGGTCAATTTGGGCTGGGCAAACAGCTCTCATCGATTTCCTCCCAGTTTTCCAATTCCTTGGTGGTATGCCAGCTAATTTCTCCCCGTGAGTGGTCAAGTCGGTGGCTGTCCTTTTAACATTCAAGTTTGATGGAGCTCTATGTTGTTGACTATCCTCGGTGGATGCCACAACCTGTTTTATCTGTTTTTTCCTTTAGAGGAGCTCTGTCTTTGGTCGTCTTCTATCAGGTCAATTATATAGGTTTTGTATACTAGATTTAATCATTCGATGAGGTCTCCTGTATTCATTAAAGTTGCACGTGTATATTGTTCCCAGTCCGTATTTTTAATTTGTTGGATAAAAAGTGCACAATCAGCTTTCACCTCCAATCTCCTCAGGTTATTGAACATCAGCTAATTATCGTTTGAATTCAGATTTAGCAAATCTAGTATTTTCCTTCGATGATTTTCCCCTTCGCCCGTGTTCACAATGAATACTATGATATCATGGACACAAACATCAGTAAAATTGAGTCTCCTAAAACACTTTGAACTGTAATCATTGTAATGTTGAGATTTCCACCTTTGACAGGCTGATCTTGGGTGTCCAGATTCAGCTGCGGCTGATGACTGCTCTCACCAACCCGGGCCATTTCTTTTAGTCCCGTCTTGTGTAGCTTCTGGCACTTTGACGTCCTCTTGATCAGTGCGACAGAGTGACTCACGTGATAATTCTACTTCCGGAAAAGCAAAACCACATGTGTCTTAGCACGGAACAACATAGCATAGCCAGTAACCTTTTGTACTGGAACAAATTTAATTTCAAACATCCCGGACCGTGTTATAAAGGGTCTCGGCTTCTTCAACAGTAACTTGTGTCTTGTTGGTGTGGTTGTTGCTGGTTAGCAAGGCTCCATAGCTCAGTGGGTAGAGCATTGATCTTGTAAAACAGGGGTTGTGAGTTAAATTCTCACTGGTGCCTGATAAAAATTTGTGTGCATCCAGTGCAATCCACTTTTCACAATGAACCAGGTGTTTTGGAAGAGTGTGAAGAGTGAATCCATCCTCCCAAGTGTTCAAGCAAAATCCAGTTATACTGTCCAAGCTTTAAAAAAAAACAATGCACTGAATACCGCACTAAAATCTCCATTTTCTTCTCATGATCTAATTTTCTAATTCTAATGATGGTTTACTCAGTGGGCCTCATCCCACACTTCCAACTACCATGGTCCAGGATCCTGCCGCGGGTGCCCAGCGACGGTCGCCAACATTCATTTCTTCACTCTTTCCTCTCCCATAGAGTCAGGCCATCGCTGCCAAGACCTTTGCTGTGGAGCTCCTTTTCCCTCCTTCAGGTGGGCACAAACAACTCTTCTTTGTGTCTGTGTCCGTGGCCTGTCGCGTGCAGCGTTGAGGGTGGCGGCAGCCATCTGGAGCACAGCCACAGGATGGGGGTCTCTCTGTACCTCCTTACCAGCGAGTCTCTGGAGGTCCAGATGGCGGCAACGGTGAACCAGTGCCTCTCGAACTCCTCCTTTGTAAACCTTGACTGGTTCACCCCGGAGAGGACAAATTGCTTGTTTAGGACCCCCCTTGCCAGTAAGTCCGGGAATTGCAGGTGGCCGGCTTTCGCCCAGAAGAGATGGCTCACCGAGCTCCGTCTGGAGGCTAACCATCACCCCGAATCGTCGTTCTGAAAAACAAAGAAAAATATTTGGAGTTGACATTCTTTTACTGATCCAACACACCTGAGAACAGAATTTCTGGATCTGGCCCCTGAGCCAAACTTAGTTTTACATGCCTGCGATAAACTGAGACAAGTCCCCCCAACTATTAATATTTTTTTTAATAGCTCTAACCACACTGACCAGAGACAATGATCATGTCGTGGTAAACTCTCCCGTCTTTGGTGCGGGGAGCATGGGATCGATTCCTCCTCAGCGCTGGTGTTGATAACTGCCCTCTGACTGACGAATGACCAGTTTAGGGTGTAATCAGCCTTTTCACCGAAGCTAGCTGGGATAGGCTCCAGCTTTCCTGCAAACCTTGTGAGAATAAGCGGCTTGGATAATACTAGGACACACTGAGCTGTAATTTGGAACCCACAAAGCACTTGTGCTTTGCTGTACTGTACTTTTCGGGGCTTTTGATCCACTGACATCCTACAAAAGCCAGGGAAGTGTTTATTGTGGAGATGTCCCTGGGTGGGCTCGAACTACCAACCTCTCAGTCAACAGCCTAATGCACACAAATATGTGGAGTACAAAAAATGTGCACCTTTCTCAGAAAGACTCGTGAACAAGAGGAAGTAGTCCCTTCCGCCATACTATAAGTGTGTCTTCAAAATAAGATATGCAGCCAACTTCCTGTGTTGCTCAGATCTTCTATTCACAATTGACATTGGCAATTGGCATTTTCAACCTGACAATGAACATTTTTCAACACACAATTCCTTCTCACATTAATAACATCGAAAAGAATGAAAACGAATACATGATATAGAAAGTGCCTTCATCCGAAATAAAGTGCGCTTTCACGTCCTGTTCCTAATACCGTGCAACAACATCACACCATGACATCAGTTTTCAATTTAATACAATGACAGGTTCTCTAATTTACAACTATATCAATTGATTTCACTTTGTAATGTGGGTTGTCTGAATGATTGTATCTTATAGAATATTTAATGTCTTTCAAAACGCGAAGTTTTCATCCCTTTATGTTTTTGGTAGTTATTAATATGGTTCTGTTATAATATATACTCTCTCACATGTGCCAAGGATGTCATGAATTTACTGATATTATGTGTAAGTTTGTGAACAATATTATAACAGACCCATATTCCTAACTCACAAAAACAAAAAGGGATCAAACCTTTGCATCTGAAAAGACATCAAATATTCAGACAACACACATTACAAAGTGATATTAATTGATATGGTTATAAATCAGAGAACCTGTCATTGTATTGAATTTACAACGGACACCATCGAGCGTTGACCACAGCCAACGTTTTAAACTCTCGACTTCATCCGGAGATACAATTCTGTTTCAGGTCATTCGTACCAGGCCATGTACATGGATGACTAACTGTATATGGGGATATTTTCAGTCAGTACGGTCATACAACCAGTACCAAGAGAGGAACTGTGGTACTGCATGCGTAAGTCTGGTGTGGCAGAGAAGTATGTTAAAATAGTACAGGACATGTATGATGGCAGCAGAACAATGGTGAGGTGTGCCTTAGGTGTGACAGAGGAATTTAAGGTGGAGGTGGGACTGCATCAGGGATCAGCTCTGAGCCCCTTCCTGTTTGCAGTGGTAATGGATAGGCTGACAGATGAGGTTAGACTGGAATCCCCTTGGACCATGATGTTCGCAGATGATGTTGTCATATGCAGTGAAAGCAGGGAGCATGCAGAGGAACAATTGGAAAGATGGAGACATGCACTGGAAAGGAGAGGAATGAAGATTAGCCGAAGTAAAACAGAATATATGTGCGTGAATGAGAAAAGTAGAGGGGGGAGAGTGAGGCTACAGGGAGAAGAGATAGCGAGGGTGGACGACTTCAAATACTTGGGGTCAACAATACAGAGCAATGGAGAGTGTGGTCAGGAAGTGAAGAAACGGGTCCAAGCAGGTTGGAACAGCTGGCGAAAGGTGTCTGGTGTGTTATGTGACAGAAGAGTGTCTGCTAGGATGAAGGGCAAAGTTTACAAAACAGTGGTGAGGCCGGCCATGATGTACGGATTGGAGACGGTGGCACTGAAGAAACAACAGGAAGCTGAACTGGAGGTGGCAGAAATGAAGATGTTGAGGTTCTCGCTCGGCGTGACCAGGTTGGATAGGATTAGAAATGAGCTCGTTCGAGGGACAGCCAAAGCTGGATGTTTTGGAGACAAGATTCGAGAGAGCAGACTTTGATGGTTTGGACATGTTCAGAGGCGAGAGAGTGAGTATATTGGTAGAAGGATGCTGAGGATGGAGCTCCCCGGCAAAAGAGCGAGAGGAAGACCAAAGAGAAGGTTTATGGATGTGGTGAGGGAAGACATGAGGGCAGTTGGGGTTAGAGAGGAAGATGCAGGAGATAGGCTAAGATGGCAAAAGATGACACGCTGTGGTGACCCCTAACGGGACAAGCTGAAAGGAAAAGAAGAAGAAGAAGAAGACGGTCATACAACGGTGTCAGCCTTGAGCAGGCATATGTGATTACCTTATGAGCTGCAGCCGTCTGTTTCTTTCCTTTTCTTTCAATGGGAATCTGAAGAAACATCAATAGGGGCATGTTTCCTGTCGATTTGTGCACAATGGAACACAGCGTTGAGGTATTTTGTTTGACAACTATCACAGAGAAGACGTTGCTCAAGAAACATGTGGTCTCTGTTTGGGTCCAGCAGTAAAATTATCACATGGCTCATTACATAGTCATGGAACAATCTGGTGGTGGTGCAATGGTAAGGACGGTATACTCTGAATCCACTGATCCAGGACCAAGTCTCAGTGGAATCGGAAAGTGTCTCTGGATTGAAACACGATTGTACTGTGCCAAATTGACTTCTGTTCATCTGTTCTTCACTCATACAAAAGCCCAAATGCCCCTCCCAAACCATTCATGAGGGTTCATGGTGTAATTATCAGCACTCTGAATTTTAAATCCAGTTATCTGAATTCAAGTCTCAGTGGAACATGGTACTGTTTGCCTCTGGCTTAGGTTTAAGACGTTCTTCCCTCATGCACAAGAAAAAATGCCTCTCCCAAACCATTCATAAGGCTTCCATGGCGTAATGGTCAGCACTCTGGAATTTGAATCCAGTGATCTGAGTTCAAATCTCAGAGGAACCTGGCAGTGTTTGTTTTCTCTCTTGTAACTATGTTGGTTGCATGGAAGTGATCTTTTTTTTCCACAGGAAGGTATTCCCGAATCGATTAGACCAAATTTCCCTCAGAAACCAGGCATGGGGGTTCCATGGAGGGATGGTGAGCACTCTGGAGTCTGAATCTGCATTCAAGTCTCAATTGAACCGGAAAGTGTTAATCTCTCAAATTGACTTGAACAGATGTTCTTCACTCATACAAAAGCCCAAATGTCCCTCCCAAACCATTTATGAGGGTTCCTGATGTAATTATCCGCACTCTGGATTTTAAATCCAGTGATCTGAATTCAAGTCTCAGTGGAACATGATACTGTTTGCCTCTGGCTGAAGTTTAAGACGTTATTCCCTCATGGACAAGACCAAATGCCCCTCCCACACCACTCATAAGGGTTCCATGGTGTAATGGTCAGCACTTTGGACTTTGAATTCAATGAATGCAGAAATGCTAGTCTCTTGACTGAAACAAGACTTGATTGTGTCAACTGCTTGACTTGAACTTAGATCACTGGATTCAAAGTCCAGAGTGCTGATCATTACATCGTGGAACCCTCATGAGTGGTGTGGGAGAGGCATTTGGTCTGATGCATGAGGTCAGGATACGAGAGGATGAGCGGCGGACTGCATTCAACACATCCACTGCTCCTTATGAAAATTTAGTCTTGTGTTTTGGACTCACAAATGCTCCTGCACTGCTTCAGAGGTTTGTCAGTGATTTTTTCCACGATATGCTTGACATTAATATCTTTGTGTACATAAATGGCATTTGAATATTATCCATGTCGGGCACGTTCAAGTGGTGTTGCAATGGTTGCTGCTACATGACCTGTATGTCAAGGATGAAAAGTGCGAATTTCACTGGTCTTCCCTGTCGTTTCCGGGCTTCGTGTTGGTGGAGGGGGGGATCTGTATGGATCCCAGCAAGGTGGAGGCGCTGCCCTACCCAAACTCTTGGGATTTAAAAAAATATGTTTCTTCACAAACGCCATGGATAGCATAGAGGATGACATGCGGTGGGAGCAAGATTGGATGTTCATGATGCAATGCAAGAGGCACCAGAACTGTACCAAATCATCAATGATGAGTTCCACAGCGACGCACCAAATGTAACTTCGATGGATCTTTTTTCGGATTGGAGATGAGTCAGATGCTTCTTTTGAAGGCTTGGCCAAGGATGTGTCATGTAGTCGATAAACTGCACTCTGCACAAACATTTTATGCACAAATATTCAATACAAAAAAATGTTAAACAGTGTTAGTTTATATTTTTAAGACTGTAATATGTTTTTCCAACAGTATTAATAAAATGTTATGCCACCATTGAGCAACGATGACACAGACTTGGGATCAAGTTTTGTCAGGATGGTGGAGGGAAAATAAACTGGGGCGACATAAAAAGGAAAGTTAGAAAAAGACTGGGGTTCTGGCGACTGAGACAATTGACCTTCAAGGGGAAAGTTTTTATTACAAAAATAAATGATTTTATCTTTGCTGTTATTAATTGGTTCTTTTTTTACCCCAACAAGAAATGTACTTTTAGATCTGGATCGTGCCATCTTTTACTTCCTTTTGTCATGAGCACGCGGCGAGGGACAGGACCAAAATGCAGGACTCCGAGGCAAGGACATGATGTTGAGGCCGGTTTTAATTCAGGCAGATGTCGTTCACAGCTAAGCAGTCCAAAAAGATGGAAGCACAAAAACACGTGGCAAAAAGTAAAAGTCCAATAATCCTGAAACAAGGTCCGAATTACGAGACAAAGCTTGGAAGGCAGAGGCACGAAAACAGAAGGCTACAGGCAAGGGCCGAAAACATGAAACGAGGTCCGATGACGTGGCAAAACTTGGAAAAATGAAGAAAAAAACGTGACTTGACCATGGTGGCATTGGGACACTGTTACGAGGGGAATAGACGACAATAAAGTTGTGTACTCACACACGATGATGCAGTGTCCAACACACACAAACACAACGTACTAGCAAATCCAAGAGACAAACGCAAGGCTTAAATGCCTGGTCAAATTAGCGTCCATCCGGCGCAGGTGTTGGGCTTCTGCCAGAAGCAGCTCTGCTCAGGACAGTGGCTTGGCCATGCCCCCGACACTCTCGGGTCCAAGTGTGTAAAACTCAGGACAGACATTATGAAGAGGACAAAAGAAACGTGTGACGGACTTCCAGATGTTCTTGGGGAGCAGATCCACATCCATCTATCTTCGGAACACATTCAGTGCCTTCAGTCGTCCCAAAAGCCGAGCATGGCACTGATCATAAGAGATCAAATCACAACAGCATTTTTCAAAGGTACAGATGGGGGTCAAACCCATGCTCTTCAGTTTATGAGACTGACGCCTTACCACTTGGCCACTGTACCAGTTGAATGTTGGTACTACACTTGATCTTAGCCAAAAGGCCAAGAAAGCGGACCAGCCAACAAGCCAAAGTTGCAGATGTACGTTCTGATTTATGATCTAAATTAACAAGTCACATATGGACACGCCAAAAAGCAATGATGGATTATTTCGACCAGGTGTCAGCAACCCAATGGCGAAAGAGCCATATTGGACCAAAAATACAAGAATCCAACCTGTCTGGCGGCCGGGCGGTTGATCAGCGACTAAAGCGTTGGCTTCAGCAGTTCTGAGGTCTCAAGTTCTATCCCCAACCCACCATTATGGCGTTTGCATGTTCTCACCGTCACTGTGTGGGTTTCCTTCCATATTCTAAAAAACGTGCAACATTAGTTGGACACTTTAAATTACCCCCTCTTTGTGCCCTGTGTTTGGCTGGCAACCAGTTGAGGGTGTACCCTGGCTCCTGCCTGTGGACAACTGGGAAAGGCTCCAGCACTCCCTGTGAACCTCGTGAGGATAAGTGGCAAAGAAAATGGATGGATGGATCAGTAAATGAAATCACAAAGTGTGTTTTTAGATATTATTCCCCCTATCCATGCCTTGATAAGATTACTCAAACGAACAAAAGCAAACAAGAAGTGAAGTTGCAGAATTTTTCATGACAGTACTGTCACATTTAGTGTTTTTAAGTTCAAGGAGTTGATGGCCAGAGGGGAAAAAACTGTCATTGAGTCTGTGATTTGCGGGGCCTATCAGAGGACGGCAGGTTAAACAGGTGGAAGCACTCTCAGGAATCGGAGTTGCTCCTGGGCCTTTTTCACAACCGCTGTGGTATGTACAGTCCAGGTGACTTTGTCTGTGATGTAGAGTAGACTCCACACACTCCCAATTGATGAATCCTGACGTGCTTTCCTTGGCAATCCAGGTTGCTCAGTGCAGTGTGGGGAGCAATTGCAACGGCTTCCTCAGTGAACCCGTTTCCTCTGTTGGTAAACTAGCAGGGTTGAAAGAGAGAGAGAGTGAGCCCCTTATGTGACATGCAACTAACTTCTCAAATTCTCCTCTCCTGACAAGGATGTGGCTATAGCGCAGTGGAGAAATGTAAAATAGTTCTTGTTTGCAGAAGTATTAATCATCATCGTAATTATCGTCAAATCACAGTGACTGGGTTTTGGTTCCATCACGGCTCTGCTGTGCCACTCTGCTGGAGAGGTTTCAGACTTTGAATGTATTCTCATACCTTTCTGAAAAGAAAGAACACCAGAATTACCACAATTCCACTTGGCACCAGGACACCCTCGGTCGCAGTTTGATGATCGACTTTGTGGTCGTGTCATTGGACTTGCACATGTCTTAGACAGTCGTGAAGAGAGGGGTGGAGCTGTCAACTGATTACCAACTGGTGTTTTGTTGGCTCTGACGGTGGAGGAAGATGCTGGTCAGATGTGGCAGGTCCAAACATGTTGTCAAGGTCTGCTGGGAACAGCTGGCAGAATCCCCAGTCAGAAGGAGTTTCAACTCGTACCACCAACAGAACCTTGCTCATTTTCCAGGGATGGCAGAGACATTGAGTCCCAGTGGTCTATATTCTGTGCCTCCGTGACTGAGGCGGATGATCAGCAATGTGGGCGTAAGGTTGTTGGTGGCTCTCATGATGGCAATCCATGAAAACGTTGGTGGACATCAAAAGTGTGGGATGCCATCAAGCTAAAGAATGAGTCCTTTCGGGCCTTTTTGGCCTGTGGGACTCCCGAGGCAGCTGCTGGGTAGTAGTTAGCCAAGCGGAATGCAGCCATGGAGAACGACTTCAAGATGGCTTTGAGGAAATTCTGGTCCACCAGATTTTCAAGGTATCCTTTCAACATCTTCCATGGCGGTTTAATGTGATCTGAAAAACCAGGGAGATGGTTGTGTGGCCGAGCGGTCCAAGGTGCTTGTTTTAAGCTCCACCCTCTCAGGAGGCGTGGCTTCAAATCCCACCTCCGCCATATACTTTTCAATCCAGATAATGTGCTGGTATTTTGTCATTGGCTCCAACACGGCGCTGGGGACAAGGCATGATTTGGCCCCAAAAAGTGGGCCCTTTCTTTCTCTTTATTATTTAAATTGTTTGCATGTGCATGGAAAGTATTAGCTCCCCAGAAAGTGTTCCCCAATATATCATTATCTTTGTTGTTGCATGTTTTTGGGATGTGGTGTCACGTCCCATCGGAACGAGAGGTAGGACCCAAATGCAGGAACTCGGAAGACGCAAGGTAGTTCAAGAAGAGACACGTTTATTGTACGCAGAGTTCGGGGAACGAGCAGGCAGTCCGGTGCAGCAGCGGTAGTTGTGACGTCACTCGAAGACAACAGATGAGCGGACAGGCAGGAGTCGGTACACGGGGAACCAATCAACGCAGGCAGGAGTGTCAAGGAGTCAGGCTTACAAGGTTGGTCAGAGAACGGACGGAGGTCGGTACACACAGGTTCAGTCAGGAATACGAGAGTGCTGGAACGGGACATAAAGCTCAACGAACTGGCGGCTGACCAGTTGTCACTGGGTCCTAAATATACGGGGGATGATCAGCCCGCATGAGGCACAGGTGTGTGCCTCCCAATTAGCGCACCCGCACAGCTTGTGCTGGAGCGGCAGGATCATGACATGTGGGAGGAAACTGGAGAAAACCCACACAGGCACGGGGAGAACATTCAAACTCCATACAGGTGGGGACGGGATTGAACACTGATGTTCAATTTTGGAGACACCCGTGAATGGGTTAGAACACCAGACTTCCATTTTTCAGCTGAACACGCTAAACACCTGCACCACATGGACAATGGGGCTCGTGAATTTCGGCCAAGCATGGCTGTGCACTCGCAAGCAGGGAAGACCGTCTGTTTTGTTTTGAATGCCTCGCGGGAGGTTAGCGCAGTGTGTGTGTGTGTGTGTGCATGCGTGTGCGTGTGTGTCTATGCACCATGTGACTGAGTGGCGACCAGTTCTGGGTGAAGTCCGGCTTTTGTCCAAAGTTTGCTGGGAAAGGCTCCAGCACTCCTGTGACACTTGCCTTGGAAAATGGATGGATGGATGCACAAGTACAAATCTCTCTGTCTCTCTTTCTCACTCAATGTGCAGACAGAATTATCAGTGTCATCCAAACTATCGGAGGACCAAATGAAAAATGCGATAAAACAGAACTTTCAATCCCCCACAAACCTCCCAGCCCCACTGGAGCAAAGCCCAACAGAAAACCAATTCCCATCTAGTCTAAATGACATTTTAGCTCTGACGGACAAGGTGAAGGCTAACTTCAATGTTGGAGTCCATTTCACACCAAACAAAGGGAAGTTTTGACCACGGTCCGCTTTCTGGCTCAGTTGTATGGTTGTTTTTGGGTTGTAAAATTTAGCAGTAAGTGAGTCAGTGATTAGAGCAACTATCTTGCCAAAACCAAGAGTTAAACGATTGAAAAAGTCCCATACCCCCTAACTTCTGATGTAACTTCTTCTCCTTTGAGTCATCCCAAGGTTCAGATAAAAGTGGAAAGCCCATAAATTCAGATAGTTCAAATGATGAATCACGAGTATTTCCCTCAAGTTCACCAAAAGAACTCTCCTTGTTAAATATTGTTTTACAATCAACGCCAAAACCCCGAAACACAATGAATAGTAAAGATTGCAGGAAAGACCAAAACCAAGAGTTAAAACAGAAAACATTGAAAAAGTACCGTACCTCCAAACTGCTGATGTAAAGGAAGAACAAAAATCGCTTTTAATCAGAGATTCCTTGTATGTTTTCACTTTTAAAATCATTCCCTTTTAGTGTTTCAACGATCAGGGTTAGGAGCATAAAGTCAAAAATGAAAGGCCAAACTGTTTTATACTTTCTTCAAACTTTCAAGTTCAATGTGTTTTTAATCCAAGAATGTGGTTTCCCCTTTTTAAAATTCTACAAACAGTGGGAGGATATATGGCCACTCCCATCACTTTGGAGTGGCTCTCATGAAAATGAAAATGATCGTGTTGCTATTTTAATAAATAACACCCATGTGAAGGTGAAGTGGAGGACAGTGGTGAAAGAGTGCTGACAGGTATGATCTTTTTCCTGACTGGCAGACTGATTGGTGTCTCTACCATTTACTGTGTTTTATGCCAATGTGTGAAAACAAAACTTGAAAGTCACCTTCATAGCAGTCATACAAGACATCACAGCAGGATAGAGCACACAATGTGGAGTTTCCCTTCGCGAATTTGGCCACAGAACACAATAAACATTCATACACTGTAAAAAAAAAAAAAAGCCTGCTCCACTGTAAAAAACTGAAAACACAGAAAAATCAGTGTAATAGCGATGCCACAGAAAGTGAACTGCGTTTTAGCAAAGGAACACTGCATTTGAGAACATGCATGGTTTGTTCAATGAATCACAAAACTGCACAACATTATTTTGAACACGATTTACAAATATAAGTTATATACAGTTGCTATATAAACAGTCACTGAAACATATAATCTGAACGAACGTGACCGAGAAGAGAATTTAAGAATGAAGCACAGCTGAAGTAGATATATCGAAGGAGAAACGAACAAAAGCAAGAGGGAAAGAATCAGCTTCATTGGCCAAGTGTGTAAAAACACACAAGGAATTTTTTCTCTGGCAGTCGGTGCTACCCTGGCACGAAAGAACAACAAAGCAACAAGAACAAGGTCCACGTCGGCTAGGCCATCAATGAAAGCGCTGAGGTGAGTCTATGTGTACCGTGGAGGTCAAGACACACCAAACTCACCGTGTTAATTCGTGATGACACGCCCCGCTTGCCCATGACTGGCTGCATATGATCACGGTATATTGCTTGGCCAATTAGTGGCACGAGGAATTTAGTGCGCTCACTTGTCAATATGTGACTCTCTCTATTTATTTCTTCATAAATTAATCCATACTATTATATTACTCCATATTGTCGAGCAAAAAAAGAACGTTTTCTTACGAACGTACAACAGGGATTCACATGTATCACAGAACATGATGGAGTCAGCGTGCCAGCTGTGCATGATTTGAAACACCAATTTTAGCAATTCTAGTCTCACATTGGCAAAACTAAAGGAGTTTGAATCTGCATGGAGATGGGGAATACAAGAACACAATCCTTGCGGAATTCGAACAGAAGAGAGCCACATTTGAAGAAAAGGAAACTGCCTGCTCTTGGATTTGTACCCCATGAACAAATCAATCCCCACAGAATCATATGAAGGTGCTGACCTGATGCCAATGCAGAGCAAGCCACGTACCGTTGGTAGTTGGTAGTAATCAGTTGCGCTAAAGATGGCAAATCTGATATCCCTGTGTCTTGAATTTGAAAATAATTACATTTTATTTTTCGTGAATGTATGGTTCGCATATGAAACTGGTTCGATCGCACAACAAGGTTAAGACCCACTGACCGAGGTTGGGCATAGCTGACTGTTTCCTCATGAGCATAGTGGACAGTATCTCTGCCTGTCACGCAGAAGACCAGGGTTTGATTCCCTGATGTGGAGTTGGTTACTTGGAGTACTTTGTGGCAAAATAAAAAAAGCCCATCACACCAGTCTGTAGTTTGCAAACATAACCTCAACAACACTGAAACCCTTTGCCTCATCGCATCCTCTCGGAGGACCAGCAAATATTGTCATGAATCATAAGTCATTACAAGTTCAGAGTGAACATGTCAAACAAACCGTAATGAGATTGGTTTAAATAATAACCTGTGATCGAGCTAGCTAGGAGTCAAACCTAGAATCTTCTGATCTGAAGTCAGACACGTTATCCATTACGCCACTAGCCCAGCGGTCAAAAAAAGTCGTCTGCAAGCCCATGTGTATTATTGTTACTCACACGCACTGTTCAAAAGCAGCAGTCCTAAAAAAGTGCAACTGCAGGGATGCATTCCTGCCAGGACCCAGAACTGAAGTGGGGTTGCTGCAGCCACAATGTAGAGTACTCATCACAACAGAATCACACGTTGTCTCGACAACCTGTCACGGAAGCTGTCTGTCTAAATCTGTTGACTGGCGAGGGTGAAAGGAGAACCTGCAGGACTTTGCACCAACACTCCACCGAAACAATGTAAGAGGCTGGGTCGGAATTAAACTGTCGCTCAAGAAGATCAACAATTTCCGCCTTTTGCCCAAAGTTTGCTGGGAAAGACGAGAGCACTCCAGTAACCTTGGCAGGACAAATTGGAAAATGGATGCATGTGTTTCATACCAATGCATGAAACCAAAACTTGGACGTCATCTTCATAGCAGTCGGAAATATACCAGGGTGTAGTGGTTAGTATAGCAGGTGACTTGGGTTTGATTCCCAGCCAATCCATTGCTTTACCACAATGTCACCTTATATCGAGTGAATGAAACTCTTGTGGTGATCATTGGATCTGGAGGCTTTTTTTTTTTCCTTGCCACTCCTGGGTCAGCGCTCTGTTACGTCGGCTGATTGACAATGGTCTCCCGTCCCTTCGCTAATCAGGACAGAGCACACAATGTGGGGCTTCCGTTCCCGAATTTGGCTACAGAACACAATACACATTCATACACTTAAAAAAAAAAAAAAGCCTGCAACACTGTAAAAAATTGCAAACACGTTTCGTTTCATTTTTGTAACATATGACTCACTGGGTAGCCAGCTGTTGTGATTGTTATCGTCAGATCAACGTCTGCTGGGTCGACATGGATCGTCTGGCCCAGCTCCTCCATTATACCTTCTGAGCATGTTAGCATTTTGGCATGTGACCCAGTGGATTCTCATGTTTTCACTGACTTTACGTGTGTGTTTATGGATGTGTGTGTGTGGTGAGTGTGTGTCTGTATGTGTGTAAGTCAAAAGAGGGTGATGTGTGTGTGCATTTATACACTCAAAATGTAGTTGAAGTAACATAAAACAGCAAAGGTACCGCAAGATGTATGTAGCCATGCCCGGCTAGCTCAGTTAGTAGAGCATGAGACTCTTAATCTCAGGGGTCATGTCTAGTGCGCTGACATACCTCGGGAGTGCATCACGGCCCTGACATGGAGGACTTCATGGGCAGCCATCATGACAGGTCCCCCAATGTAACATTTACCTGGCTTAATCTCAGGTTCGAGCCCCACGTTGGGCGACTGGCTTTAGGAGGTGATGACATTTATCAAATGATTCACCAGATGTACAAAAACGTGTCTCTTCTTTGGTTGTGGGCTATTACCTCAATTCACTTCTACTGCACATACGCACACATATCTTACTACCACTTCAGCATTTCCAGTCTGGACAGGAAACCTGGTTTGCTGGGTCTCTACTTCATATTCGCTAGCATGCAAATGTCTCAGTATATATGGAATAAGTCAACTTCTGTGTGTGAAGCAAACACCACGCCTACTCGCAATTGTTAATCTACAACCCATTTAAAGATTAAAAACAACAATTCAATTACGAACACATTATACATCTGCCAAACATTGCATGAAACATTATTTGGTTTGTATGAGATCAAAGTGATCCCAAACTTAAAAATGATGCTTATTGTTGGTACTCATCGTGAAACTTGCCACTATACTCTCAGTCTCACTTTCCAAATCTCGATCTCCACACAATCCCATTTTGAATCATTGTGATGCAACTTATATGCAGTAGTGTTCAAAATAAAAGCAGTCCAACGTCACCAAGCAAATTAATGCACGATTTCAGTTTGTTTGTTTTATTGCAACTATCTAAGAAAGAAGCGGAAAGGTGGCGCAGCTGTTGAGTCTTGGCCTCACA
Source organism: Syngnathoides biaculeatus (assembly GCF_019802595.1). Taxonomy (NCBI): domain Eukaryota; kingdom Metazoa; phylum Chordata; class Actinopteri; order Syngnathiformes; family Syngnathidae; genus Syngnathoides; species Syngnathoides biaculeatus. The sequence continues at coordinate 18,472 of NW_026907533.1, forward strand.
GTTCTGTGAACCTGGGATCAAAGTCCAGCCCCGCCTGTGTGGAGTTTGGATGTTCTCCCTGTCCCTGCGTGAGTTTTCTCTGGGCAGGCCAGTTTCCTCCCACATCCCAAAAACATGCATTCCATGGAACCTCAAAATTGCCCCAAGATGTGATTTTGAGTGCGACTGTTGTTTGTCTCGATGTGCCCTGTGATTGGTTGGTAACCAGTTCAGGGTGAACCCCGCCATCTGCCTGAAGATAGGTCTGACAGTTTTCAACAGTCCAGTGACACTTGTGAGGATAAGTGGCAAAGAAAATGGATGGATGGATGAATGGATGGATAAAACATGTCCTCTTAGGGTCAACATGCTCACATTCCACACCATAATATCTTTGCCTTTCAATCTGTCTTTTAAAGGTAGAGGATGGTCTGGTGACTGACGTGGGAGTCAGCAAATGAGAATGTAGAGCTGGTTGACTGTTAACTTTAGCCATTCTAAATTGAACCAGGATATTTATTGGTCTATACATGAATCAAACACGTGTCAGAATTTTTTCTATTCAGTTCCTTCAAGAAAAAACTAAATTAATTGGAACATTGAAGAGTTGAACTGTTGTGTATTCGAAGTTTTTGAGAGGTTGAATTGAATTTCCATTTTCACAGTTGTTTGACTGTTTTAAAAAAATAACATCTAATTCTGTTTTGTCTTGTTTAACAGTAAACTTAAACATGGAGTGGCATGAAAAATCTTGAAGGCACCATTTTTTTTTCTTGGGATGAATTGTTCACTATTTTCCAAACTGCTGCTTATTGTGAAGTGAATTGACTCATATCAAGGTTGGATGAAGTTTACACCAGTAAGTCAAAGTAAAAGCAAATCATCTAAATGATTGCTTGTACCTTAAAAAAACTTGTGCAAGATCACTTTTGGAGGTGCCAATCGTCCAGGGGTGGGCAAACTATGGCCCGCGAGAACACGTTTCATGGAGCTCAAGTATGGACAGGACATACGTTGTCCTTTTCTCTGTTTTATCGACAAATTTGTTTACTCGATAGGGACTAGTATACTTGAGGTTTGGTTCTGCCGCAGTTACTCAGTTGCGCAAATGCACTCATTCCTCATGAGTGAGTGAGTTTCGTACTCACCATCGATGTCTTATCTATCTCCTGTTAAGCTGGTGCCACTTTATCTAGAGCAGAGCAATGCATTTTTTTTATTGGAAGCAGATGTATGATAATTATATTCACAATTATTCCTCCAGCCTTGTAGCCTGGTGATAAACACTGGTGGTCACCCATGACATGGCTGACTGAGCCAGCACCAAATAAGTCATAGAATTCCTTTGAAGTAGACTTGTCTCTCTTACTTTCTAAGCTCAGACCTTAATCCTCCTCACTTCGCTTTTCCATCCATCCATCCATTTCTTTCATGCTTGTCCTCACAAGGGTCACGGGAAATGCTGGAGCCTATCCCAGCTGTCAAAAGGCAGGAGGCGCGGTACACCCTGAACTGGTTGCCAGCCAATCGCAGCGCACATAAAGACAAACAGCCGCACACACAATCACATCTAAGGGCAATACAGAGTGTCCAATTACTGTTGCATGTTTTTGGGATGTGGGAGGAAACCGGAGTGCCTGGAGAAAATCCACGTAGGAACGGGGAGAACATGCAAACTCCACACTGGCGGGGCTCGGATCGAGCCCGGGTCCTCAGAACTGTGAGGCCAACGCTTTACCAGCTGATCCACCCACTTAGGTTTTATCGTATATCATACACATACTTATCTTACATCGTGCCAAAATACACAACAAGAGTAAAAAAAGTCACTAGACAAAATGAAGTCAAATGGAGAATAGAGGAATTGATTCCACATGCTGAAGAGGCGCTCGAACACTTGAGATAATTGACATTTTTCTTACAACAAACATACAAGCTGAACAGAAAGCCAAAAGGAGAAGGTGGTTTTTGAGCCACCATGCAGGGGAACCAATCAAAGTTTTCATTATGTGCTTGAACAAAGCAGAATTTGTAGCTGATGTTATTTAGAGCCTCCAGTGAGAATCAAACTCACAACCCCTGGTTTCCTAGACCAATGCTCTAATCACTGAGCTATGGAGCCTCCGGCTTTGGCCTGAGGGGAAAAGCTTTCGCCCCATCCGTCAGATGACTATGCTATTTCGTAGAGGATTCATTTTATGTTGGATGTTCTGAAGAAAGAATCTTTTTAGTAAAGGAACTGAACCAAATCAGTTTCTGAAATAATTCGATTTTTTGCTTTGTTGCCACCTGCCCATGATGCGATGAAAAAAAAAAAAGCTCAGGCTGCAAAGAAATAATTGTATTGGGGACATAAAAGAAGTGCAACCCTCGCAAATAACAAGGGAACACAATATAAAGTTGAGTGAGTGATGACAATTGTTTCCTCTCTAATCTCTTTTATCTCTCATCTGTTTTATCTCTTTTGTGAGGTGAGGGTAACAATGGAGAGGTAAATTGACAGTTTAGCTTTTACACTTGGGGAATCGTCCCGAAGTTGGCTCAAACTACCAACCCCTCAGTTAACAGCCCAACGCAATAAGCAAATGCGCCACAGAGATCCGCTTCACTGTACTTTTTGGGGCTTTTGATCTACTAACATCCAACAAAAGGCAGGTAAATGTTACATTGGGGGACCTGTCATGATGGCTGCCCATGAAGTCCTCCTTGTCAGGGCCGTGATGCACTCCCGAGGTATGTCAGCGCACTCAACATGACCCCGACTAGGTTGTGGCGCCCCTGAGTCAGTGAGTAATCTCTTCTGGGAGTGCAGTTCTGTCGTAGACCTGTGGGGGACAGCCAGCCACCTTCAATTCCCAGACTTACCATCAAGGCAGGTCCTTAATGAGCAATTTGTGCTCTGTGGGGTGAGCCAGTCAAGGCATACAAAGGAGGAGTTTGAGAGGCACTGGCTCACCGTTGACATCTTCACTTTACTGGTATGGAGGCACAGACCCCCATCCCATGGCTGTGCTCCAAATGGCTGCAGCCATTACCAACAAAAAGTGTCATTCTTAAATTTGGGATCACTTTGATCCCATACAAACCAAATAATGTTTCATGCAATATTTGGCAGATGTATCATGTGTTCATAACTGAATTGTTGTTTTTCATCTTTAAATGGGTTGTAGATTAACAATTGCTCGTTGGCGTGGTGTTTGCTCCACACACAGAAGTTGACTTATTCCATATATGCCGGGACATTTGTATGCGAGCCAAGATGAACTAGAGAGCCAGCCAACCAGGGTCCCTGTCCAGACTGGAAATCCTGAACTGGCAGTCAGATGTATGTGTGTGTTAAGCATGTGCAGGAGAAGTGGCCCACGACCAAAGAGGAGACGAGGTTTTTTGTCCACTGTTATGCACAAAGAAGGGGAAATCAGGTTCTGATAGCAGAGGATGGTTTCGATCCATCGACTTCTGGATTATGGCCCCAGCACGCTTCCGCTGTGCCGCTCTGCTATAGACGCAGCTTAGTCGTACTTAGAAGTGAATGCTCATTAATTTTTTTTTTTTTTTTGGGGGGGGAGGGATTTTTTTTAATATGATACTGCTTGAAAAAATGGCAACAAAACTTCATGTGCCTTCATAAGCGCTAGCACACACAATTGTAAGTAACAATGCCGGCGTCCTGTCAATTTTAGTGTTCTAAATCATCGCTAACATTGGTTGATGCGGGCGAACACATTTTAACAACAGCACACAAGTATGTTGATTTACAGCAAGCAGGGAAGATGATGTGTCACGTTGCGCTGTCGGAAAATTGTCTTGGATATGTCACATACGGTTCTCCCTGTAAAGTATTCACTCCCTTGAAAGTGTTTCCCTCAATGTCATTATTTTTTCATGTGGGCTGAAGTGGAGTGGCACCTTTTTGGGTACTTACACAGTGATTTGAAATTGACAGATCATTGAAAAGAGGATTTTTTTTTCCCAGTTTTAAGTGAATTGAGGGAATGAGAACACGCCTTTACTGTGCAATATTTTTCACGATGAGAAAGACTTTAAAAAATGGGATTCACAGAACATCTTATCTTATCTTATGCCACCACGATGATGGATCATTTCGGATTGAAACCTGATGAACGCAGCCGTCCAGCTCACACCAATCAGCCGATAAGTTAAATGCAACAATGCAGATCCAAACATGACAGCGTTCAGCAGGGGTGCCCGGTGGTCGCCGGTGCATAAGGACGCTGTCATTATAAAGCACATTGATTGGGCTGCATAAGTACTGTAACATTTGGAATTATGAGTGTACCCCTTTAAGAGTGGAGGGGCCTGTTGTCAGGTAAACTAGGGAGGAGAGTGTGTGGCCGAGATAACAGGTCATTGTAAGAGAAAGTTTCGTGTGCTGCGTCAGGCTGGCGATCGACCAAAACTGCCTCGACTGATCGACACATTGAGCACCCGTGATTTAGAACATGATTCGAGGGAACGTCGGCATAGTTACCTACAATTGCATGTGTTCGCGCTTATTAAGGTATATAAAGTTGTGTTGCCATTTTCCAAGCTGTATCGGATCAAAACTCTGTGAACACACCTCCCAAAAAACTTTTTTTCACTGAACATTCTCTCCCGAGCATAAAGCAAGATCCGCATACCTGTCAACTCGTCCGGTTTAGCCGTAGTTCATACGGATTTTGTGGTGAATCTGTCAAGGACGAGACTCGGGGGTGGACCCAAATGCACGACTCAGGTGAGAGGTAAGCAGTGCAGAATAAGCTTTTATTCGTTACAATGTCGGTTACCAGGGAGTCAGTCCAAACAAGCAGCAAGATCAGTAACGGCAGGCTTACGGGGTAGGTCGGGAGACAGGCGTTGGTCGGTACACGGGAGGTAGACGTCAGGAGTACGGTAGTCCGGGAACGAGGCATGAGAGGCAACGATCTAGCAGAGTCTCTGTCGTCCCCAGGGTCCTATATGTACTGGGTCTAATCGGAGGTCATGAGGCGCAGGTGTGACCCTTCCGATTAGACGGCCACGCCCAGCCCTGGCTGGAATCCAGGATCATGACAGTACCCCCCCCTCAACAGCCGGACAGCAACCGGCGCACGGTGTACACCAACCCACCGTCGACCATGCGGGGGGGCGGGGGGTGGGGGGGACTTGAGCGGAGGAGCCAGCGACGACGTGCGATTCGGGCGAAGTCTGCTGACGTGAAATGTAGGGTGCACCCTCATCAACCTGGGCAGTTTCAACGAGACGGCGACCGGGTTAATAACCTTGGAAACAGGGAACGGGCCAACGAACCTGGGAGCAAGTTCCCACTCTGAGCTCTGGTGCGGCCCTCCTCTTGCGGTCTGCTGCGGCCTTGTAGGCGCTGCTCATGCGCAGCAGTGTCCTCCGAGCTGCTTCCCAGGTCCGTTTGCAGCGTCGCACCACGGCCAGGGCCGACGGAACTGTGGATTCTGTGACCAGTGGAGGAAACAGGGACGGAGGATACCCATGCACGACATGGAGTGGAGCCATACCTGTTGAAGCGGAGGGTAGGGAATTGTGGGCATACTCCACCCACTTGATGTGCTGGCTCCACGTGCTCTGGTCCCTGGATACCAGACATCGAAGACCGGTCTCTAATTCCTGGTTAATCCTCTCAGTCTGGCCATTAGACTCTGGGTGATGACCCGATGTCCGACTTGCTGAAGTGCCGATGAGGTTGCACAACTCCTTCCAGAAACGGGCGCTGAATTGCGGACCCCTGTCCGAAACGATGTCCTGGGGTAGACCGTGGTAACGGACGACCTCGTCTAATACCAACTGGGCTGTCTGCTTGGCCGACGGGATCTTCGGGAGCGGCACGAAGTGGACCATCTTGGAGAAACGGTCCACTATGGACAGCACCACTGTGTTCCCTTGTGAAGGCGGCAGGCCGGTAACGAAGTCCATCGCGATGTGTGACCACGGACGAAAGGGGATGGACAGGGGTTGCAACTCACCAACGGGCCGTAGGCGGGAAGTTTTATTGGCAGCACACACCGGGCAGGCGTTGACGAACTCCCTTACATCCTTGCTGAGGTTAGGCCACCAGAACCTTTGTTCGACCACTGACCGTGTCTTCGCCATACCCGGTGGCAGACCGTCTTGTTGGTATGGGCCCAGTTGATGACGTCTCCCCGCAGAGATGGGATGACGAATAGACGGCCCGACGGACAATCCGCGGGTGGCGGTGTCTCTTCCAGGGCCTCCTTCACCCGCGACTCGATCGACCTGGTGAACCCGGACACGAAGCACCCCGCTGGCAGGATAGTAGCGGCGTCTGAATCAGTGCGCCCTCCCTCGTGGATCCACAAGAGTGCATCCGGCTTGCCGTTTTTGGAGCCTGGGCGGTAAAACACCTTAAAGTGGAAGCGGGTGAAAAATAGAGCCCACCTGGCCTGACGGGCGTTCAACCTCTTCGCGGACTTCAGGTATTCAAGGTTCTTATGGTCCGTGAAGACAACGAACGGTACTTGCGAGCCCTCCAGCCAGTGCCGCCACTCCTCCAACGCGCTCTTGACCGCCAGCAGTTCCTTATCTCCCACGTCGTAGTTCCTCTCTGCTGCCGGGGTCAACTTTCTAGACAGGAACGCGCACGGGTGAATCCTTCCATCCCTGGACTCCTCTGCGACAAGACTGCTCCGATTCCTGAATTCGATGCATCCACCTCCACCACAAACTGGTTATCGGGATCCGGAATAATGAGAACGGGCGCAGTAGTGAAACTTGCCTTGAGCCTGCCGAAGGCCTCCTGGCAGGTCCCGGACCAGTCAAAGGTGGTATTTGGCGAAGTGAGCGAATGCAGAGGAGCGGCCACGGAACTGAAGTTCCTTATGAATTTCCTATAGAAATTGGCAAATCCCAAGAACCTCTGCACGTCCCTCCTGTTGGTGGGGGTAGGCCACCGCAGCACCGCGTCGACCTTCCCGGGATCCATCCGTATCTCTCCCTCAGCCAGGACGAAGCCCAGGAAGGACACGGATGCCTGATGGAACTCACACTTATCCATATTCACGTATAATTGGTGCTGCTGCAGACGCCGGAGCACCTCTCGGACTTGTTGAATGTGAGAGGCTAGGTCTGCTGAAAAGATGAGAATGTCATCCAGGTAAACAAAGACAGATCTGTTCAGGAACTCCCGGAGCACATCGTTAATGAAGTTCTGAAAGACGGCCGGAGCGTTTGTCAGTCCAAAGGGCATCACAAGATACTCATAGTGCCCTGTGGGGGTGTTGAACGCCGTCTTTCACTCATCCCCTTCCCAAATCCGCACCAGATGGTAAGCGCTGCGCAAGTCGAGCTTGGTGAAGATCCGGGCTCCCTGGAGGAGTTCGAATGCTGTAGAGATAAGCGGCAAAGGGTACCTGTTCTTGACTGTGATGTCGTTCAGTCCTCGGTAGTCGATGCAGGGTCGCAGCGTGGAGTCCTTCTTCTTGACAAAAAAAAAAACCCACACCGGCTGGTGAAGATGAGGGGCGAATGAGTCCGGCTGCCAGCGAGTCCTCAATGTAGTCCCTCATGGCTTGATGCTCTGGTCCTGTTAAAGAGAACAGTTTCCCTCTGGTAGGAAAGGTGCCTGGCAGGAGTTCAATCGCGCAGTCGTATGACCGATGTGGCGGTAGAGACTTTGCCTTAGATTCAGAGAAGACCTCCCGTAGGTCATGATAGCAGGAGGGCACTTCGGTCAGGTCCAGGGCGGTACCAGGTTCTGTTAGCCGAACCGGCGCGACTTGAATACCCCTGTCTCTCCGGACAGCGAAACAACGACTGAGATAGTCCTCACCCCAAGTCTTGATCTGACCCGTGGTCCAATCTATGTGCGGATTATGTTCTTTGAGCCACGGACTGCCCAAGATGATGTCGCTACTACGTGCGTCGAAGACATGAAAGCTAATTCGCTCCGAGTGAGCGTCCGGAAAGCTCATACGTAGCGTCTGAGTACGATGTGTAACCCGACAAAGGAACTTGCCATTGGCGGCATAGGCGTGACGAAACCGTTTCGTGGGGAAGGTTGCCGCCCCCAGCTCCTCGACCACGCGGGGATTTATCAGGTTTGCTTCCGACCCAGAATCTATGAAAGCCGTCACAGAGCATGAACGGGAGTCCGTTCCCAAGGTGAGGTGAAGAAGGGACCTCCCTGACCCCGTCACGGTGTACCGCACACTCACCGGAGTAGCGATCCTGATGTCAGAATGCCCTGGTCGAGTCGGGCAACGGGCGATCAAGTGTCCCAAACGCCCGCAGTAAAAACAGCGTCCCTCTCGTCGCCGACGTAAGCGCTCCTCCGCTGAGCTGCCAAGACCCTCCACTTGCATGGCTTCCGGTGAAGCTGACAACACGGGTGGCTGGGAAGCGGAAACAACCGGACTGCGACTCTCCCTCTCCTCCTCCCTCAGGCCCTCCATCTGTCTCTGCACGGTGAGGCGGTGGTCCACCTTGAGGGCCAATGCGATGAGGGAGTTAAGCGAAGGCGGAAGATCCATGGCCACGAGGTGACCACGGATCTGTGGGGACAGTCCCTCGTAAAACGCGTCATGGAGGGCTTCCTCATTCCAGCGGCTCTCGGCAGCCCGAATCCGGAACTCAATGGCGTAGTCGGACACGCGGCGACGCCCCTGGCGAATTGTCATGAGTGACGACGCCGCCTAGCGTTCCGGAGCCGCATATTGGAACACCTGGGTGAGCGCGCAGACGAAGCTCGCCCATGAGCGGCAGGTCTCCGAGTTACGGCTCCACTCGGCGGTGGCCCATGCCTCCGCCCTCCCTGTCATGATCCTGGATTCCAGCCAGGGCTGGGCGTGGCCGTCTAATCGGAAGGGTCACACCTGCGCCTCATGACCTCCGATTAGACCCAGTACATAAAGGACCCGGGGGACGACAGAGACACTGCTAGATCATGACAGAATCTTACGTATCTGGCTGTATATCACAAATCATACGGATTCTGAAAATTTCTGTTTGCTTTTGCCCAGAATGCCACTAGTCTACTCTATTGTGGGGAAAACCCAAAGCTCGGGAATTCCAAACGTAGACTGCATCAAAGATTTTTTGTCCCGCCAGGCATGATTTTAAGCACAGTGGCGAATGTTGATTAGATTAGCAAAATACTACCGGATCGAGCACCGTCGAGGTGGACACCTCAAAACAGCAAACATGGAGACTGTGACCAAGGAGCTGCTGGCCGGCTCTCAGCTACCTGTCACAATCGATCAAATCGTTAAGGATACGCTCTTGGTGATGCTGACCTATCGAGAAAGGAGCTATGCGGGGACTTTATTTGACTTAGCTCGTAGCCGCCTGGGTCTCATTACATATACATGGGATTGTTGTAGCTGACATTGTAGCTCTCTTGCTAGCATTCTAGCTCATGGTCGTGTTTTTATAACAGCTGACAATAATATAATTGAATGCTGTGTTTTCACCACAAGGATGTCATATGAATGTCAAGATAGACGTTCCATTTACTAAGATTGAGAATGGCTTCATAGGAACAATAGCTGATGTCAGTGAGTTCATCAATAGCTTATTGTTAGCCTTATCATACAGATCAGCTCCTTCCTTATTCGCTAAAAATAAGGAATTGATCATCGGCATTCAGTAGATATGTTATCTTTCAATACATTTTTTTTTTCAAATCACTGATTCTCTTTGGTGAATCTCTCTTACAAATATCTGAGGTATTGTAGCCTGGCTGATAAAAAACATCTTTTTGGTCATTCTACTGAGTAGAATTAGACATTAACTTCAGATGTTATCATTATGGAAATCTACAATAAAAATCATTGAAAAACTTTGTTTTTTCCCTCTGTTATTTTGACATATAATTTGCTTTGTTATGTTATCAGGATTTTTTTGCTCTCTATAAGGATTTTTTTTTTGGTAGTTTTTACAGGTTGGCGCTCTGAAAAGTTGACAGGTATGGATCCGTGTACAGCAGAGTGGCTACGCAGAACCCAGAGGTTGATGGATTGAAGCCATCCTCTGCTAAGTGGTGCTGATTTGCCATGCTTTTTTAGTCAGAAATAGAAACCAGTTTTCTCGCTGGCCACTTCATCAAGTTACTTTCTACTAAAGACACACAACATACACACACATAGCTTACTGCCAGGATTTTATTGGGTTAACCTAAGCCGAACCCGAAGACAACGTTCGTGTGCAAAGCAAACACCATGCCGACAGGCAATTGTTATTCTTCGACCCATTTAAAATATTAAAAATACAATTTATTTATGAGCAGATTGTACATCTGCCAAATACTGCATTAAACATTATTTGGTTGTATGACATCAAAGTGATTCCAAACTTAGGAACGTTGCTTTTTGTTGGTACTCATCATGAAATTTAAAGCCACAATACTCTGTCTTACTCTCCAAATTTAGATCTCCACACAATCCCATTTTGAACTATTGTCATGCATTGTGAGGTCTGACGGAGAGGGTGAAGGCTATTCTCAATATTGGAGTCCATTTCATTTCCATTTCACACCATACAAGCGAAGTTCTTCTGCAAACTCTCGTTTCGCATTCTAGTCGGGTTGTATGGTTGTCGTTGCTCTGCAAGCTTGTTCAAAATGGCCTCATATCTCAGTGGGTAGAACACTGGTCTTGTCAGCCAGGCGTCGTGAGTTCAATTCTCATTATGACACATGTGATTCCTGTGAATTTTGTTGTTGTCTTGTACAAGTGTCTAGTTAAACAATGATACTTTTATTGCAGCACAGAAAGTGGCCAACAAAGCAAACACGTGATATCTTCTATCGCAGACCACAGAATGTTCCTCATCGTTGCGATGTCCACGCCATCCCACCAAAGTGCCTCTCTTGATTGCATCACATTGTTTCAGCACATACAGCATAAAGCGCAAAAACCAACACGAGAGGTAATATGAAATAACTTTATGTACAATTAAACGAACAGTGCTGATGGTGTAACTGATGTTTTCATCTTTGAGAAAAACAAACTATTTTTCCCTTTGAAGGCCAATGAAGTTTTCTCATGAGGAAGTCCAGCTCGCTCAGTTGGTAGAGCATGAGATTCTTAATCTCAGGGTTGTGGTGTTTACATAATTCACCCGCGGGACCTCGAGTTGGGGTGCGGGGTTCCGCACGGACTGTTTTTGTTGTTGCGCTTCCGGAGGAAAGGTTAACAGAGTTCCCGCCGTTATGCGAGTAGTTTGGTGATGTCGAACAATAAAGCAAGTTCTGTTTCTGTGTCCGACACTCCGCCTCCGACTCCTTTTCTCCGGCGCTACACTGGTGACCCCGACGTCAGTCCCGGCGTTTTCGAGACTGAAACGAACATGGCAACCGCCATCCTCAAATTGCCGGAGTTTTGGGAGACGTCCGCGGCAGCGTGGTTCGCACAGACTGAGGCTCAGTTCGCCCTCCGCGGGATCTCAGATGATTCCACGCGTTACTACCACGTTGTCTCAGCACTCGGGAGCTCAACGGCGGCCAGAGCAGTGAACTTCATCACCTCTCCCCCGGCCCGAGATAAGTATGCTGGGATCAAGGCTCACCTTCTCAAGGTTTTTGAACTTTCACGGCCGGAACGTGCCCGACGTCTGTTGACTATTAATGGACTGGGGGACAGCAAACCTTCCGAACTCATGGAAATGATGCTAAACCTGCTGGGCACGGAAGAGCCCAATTTCATTTTCATGGAACTGTTTCTCAGGCAAATGCCACCGCATGTTCAGACGGCGCTCGCGAACAGTACTATCACTGAGCCCCGGGCCCTGGCCGAGGAGGCCGACCGTTTCTTCCTGGCAACCCAGCGCTTCTCCCCTGAGACGCTGGCCGCGACGCGCAGTTACTCACCTTCGGGCGCGGGGGTGGCATCCAGCAGGGGCCCCTTCGGCACCGACGGCCGTGCTGGCACAGGCTTGTGCTACTTCCATGCCCGTTTCGGTGCGAAAGCGAAGAGGTGCCGCGCCCCTTGCAACTACGACGCGTCGGGAAACGCCAAAGCCCACGCTTCGCAGCGGCCGTGAGCGTGGGCGCGAAGAGCCGGCTGCTGTTCGTCAAGGACAACCTTTCCGGGCGCAAATTCCTTTGTGACACCGACGCCCAGAGGAGCGTCCTGACGGCCACTGCGGAGGACGCCGCTGGCGGGACTCATGGGCCACCCCTACTTTCCGCTAATGGCTCCCCTATCCGCTCTTATGGCATGAGGACTGTGGACTTGTGTTTCGGGAGTCAGCGCTTCACATGGGACTTTGTCACTGCGGATGTCTCATTCCCTCTCCTCGGCGCTGATTTTTTTTGTGCCCACGGGCTGCTGGTGGATGTTAAGAGGGGCCGTCTGGTGGATGCACTGACTTTTTCCACGGTCGCCTGCGTCCGCAATGAGGCGACTTATGGTGGTCTCTCCAGTTCGCTATCGGACGGCACCAAGTACCAACTCCTCCTTGGTGAGTTCCCTGCCTTGACACGGCCCACTTTCTCCTCTACCACGACTAAACATGGGGTCGAGCACCACATTGAGACCAAGGGCCCCCCGATCCACGCGAGGGCCCGACGGCTTGATCCCGAGAAGTTAGCAGTCGCTAAGTCAGAGTTTGCCAACATGGAGCGTCTGGGCATCGTCCGCCGCTCGGATAGCCCGTGGGCCTCGCCACTACACATCGTCCCTAAACCGAGTGGTGGGTGGCGACCGTGTGGTGACTACCGCCGCCTTAACGACGCCACTACGCCCGACCGCTACCCTGTTCCACACATTCAGGACTTCTCAGCCCACCTGGCAGGCAAAATCTTGTTCTCCAAGGTCGACCTGGTGCGCGGGTATCACCAGGTTCCCGTGCACCCCTCAGACGTTCCCAAGACAGCTGTAATCACTCCGTTTGGACTGTTCGAGTTTCTGAGGATGCCGTTTGGTCTTAAAAACGCGGCACAATCTTTCCAGCGTTTAATGGATTCTGTGCTCAGGGACTTGCCATTTGTGTTCGTCTATTTGGATGACATCCTCGTCGCCAGCTCCTCGGAGGATGAACATCTGATGCACCTCCGCGACCTCTTCGCAAGACTTGAGCAGCATGGCCTGATCATCAACCCGGCAAAGTGTGTTTTCGGGGTGCCCTCTATCCAGTTCCTCGGGCACCTCATAGACAAGAACGGCGCCGCCCCCCTTCCGGCAAAGGTGGAGGCCGTCTCCGCTTTTCCCCGACCTCACTCGGCTCGGGGCCTCCGGGAGTTCCTGGGGATGGTGACTTTCTACCACCGGTTCATCCGCCGGGCGGCCCACATCATGCGCCCGCTCTATGAGGCTCTTAAAGACAAGGCCCCCAACCGGGACGTTGAATGGACGGCCGAGAGGATGGAAGCCTTCGAGGCTACGAAGGCCGCACTGAGTCGTGCCGCTATGCTGGCTCACCCGACCCACGGGGCCCCTGTCGCTCTCACTACCGATGCATCGGACTACGCTGTTGGAGCCGTATTCGAACAGTGGGTCGGCGGCGCCTGGCAACCGCTTGCCTTTTTCAGCTGTCAGCTGGTCCCCAGGGAGCGCAAATACAGCACGTTCGATAGAGAGCTCCTCGGCCTCTGGCTGGCGATCCGCCACTTCCGCTCCCTATTGGAAGGCCGTGAGTTCACGGCATATGTGGACCATAAACCCCTCACTTTCGCCATGTCCAAGGTGGCCGAGCCGTGGTCCGCCCGCCAGCAACGCCAACTGTCGTTCATCTCTGAGTACACTACGGACATCCAACACATCGCCGGCAAATCCAATGTGGTCGCGGACTGCCTCTCCAGGGCGATCGTCGGCACTGTGCATCTGGGTCTCGACTACTCCCGCATGAGCGCAGACCAGGCCTCGGACCACGGGGTGCAGGCCCTCAAGACTTCTGACACGGGTTTGCGCCTGGAGGAAGTCGCGGTTGGTGACTCGGGCGTCAGGTTGCTGTGCGACCTCTCGGCTGACCAGCCTCGGCCGCTGGTCCCTGCAAACTGGCGAAGAGCTGTTTTCGAGGCGGTCCACAACCTCTCCCACCCCGGAAGGAAACCGTCCCAGAAGTTCGTGTGGCGCGGTCTCAAGAAAGATGTGCAGGCCTGGGTCGACTCGTGCGTGGCCTGTCAGCGGGCTAAGGTGCATCGCCACACAAAAGCCCCCTTGGAGCCCTTTGCTGTCCCCGAGAGGAGGTTTGACCACGTCAACGTTGACTTGGTAGGTCCACTTCCTCCCTCGCACGGATTCACCTACTTGCTCACCATGGTGGACAGGACGACCCGCTGGCCTGAAGCCGTTCCCCTCTCCTCGACAACGTCGTCAGACGTGGCCCGGGCGTTCATCGGCACGTGGGTTGCACGCTTCGGGACACCGTGCGACCTTTCTTCAGATCGTGGCCCTCAGTTTACCTCTGAACTCTGGAACGCAGTCGCTGAGAGTTTGGGGGTCAAGCTGCACCGCACTACCGCCTATCACCCCCAGGCGAACGGTCTTTGCGAGCGGTTCCACCGCTCCATGAAAGCAGCCCTGCGTGCCGGCTTGACGGACGGCAACTGGTTGGATAAGCTCCCGTGGGTCATGCTCGGCCTCAGGTGCGCCCCCAAGGAGGACCTGTTGTCCTCATCCGCCGAACTCGTCTACGGCCAGCCACTGCGGGTCCCCGGCGAATTCATCCCGGACGCCACAGCGCCCTGGTCCGCAGCCAGGCAACGGTCCTCCCTGCTGGAGGCCGCAAAAGGGTTTGCGCCGGTTCCCACGTCGCAACATGGCACCCCAGCTGCCCGGCTGCCCCGTCACCTGCGCTCTGCGGATTTTGTGTTTGTTCGTCATGACGCCCACCGTGGACCTCTCCGCCCCCCACACGACGGGCCGTTCAGGGTCCTGGAGCACGGGGATAAGAGCCTGCTCGTGGACATTGGCGGCAGACCCGAGACTGTTTCCGTGGACAGGGTCAAACCCGCGCACCTGGACATTGCCCAGCCTTTGGGGTTGGCCCTCCCCCCGCGTCGGGGTCGTCCCCCTTTGCCCTGTGCCCCTGCGCCCGCCGGGGTACCCTTGACCCCGCCTGAGCCCTTGTCCCGTGACTCAATGGACAGTGCGGCCCCGCCCCCATCGGCCCCTACAGTGCACACTCGCCGGGGTCGGGTCATCATCCCTCCACGGCACAAGGATTTTGACTATGGGTGAATTCTGGGGGGGCTTGTGTGGTGTTTACATAATTCACCCGCGGGACCTCGAGTTGGGGTGCGGGGTTCCGCACGGACTGTTTTTGTTGTTGCGCTTCCGGAGGAAAGGTTAACAGAGTTCCCGCCGTTATGCGAGTAGTTTGGTGATGTCGAACAATAAAGCAAGTTCTGTTTCTGTGTCCGACACTCCGCCTCCGACTCCTTTTCTCCGGCGCTACAGGGTTATCTTTCAAGACCAATGAAAGGTTTGAGCGCTATGTCATTCAGTGGCCTTTTGGAGGACACCTGTACCTCCAGATCTGGCTCATCCAGGTTTGCAGAGGACGTTAACTCATACCTCCGAGTACTTCAGTGTCGAGACCGCATTTCATCACGGTCCTTGATGATGTACGCAGTGACATCCTCTTCTAAAAAAGGCCTGCTTCATCCATGTTAAAAACTTGCTGCCGCCATCCCTCTTTGATGAGGTTAGGAAATTCCTTCTCCACGTATCTTTTTTTAAAATACCTTAATCCAGTCTTTTCTGGCCAAAACTCCTCAATTTCGAGGGACCGAAGCACAATGCAGGGTCCAACAAGGAGAAAAGTGCCCTGTCCGGAGCCCCGGAGGACATACCAAATGGTACCACAGTGCCCGTGACATTTACTGAACAAAGTTGTTGATTCCTCCCGCTGGACCCCCAAAAGGATAAAACTGCTCCCAAATAGAAGCCCATTCCCCTGGCTCGATGCCTAAGAGGATAAAAGTGCCCACGGAGTTACTACGACATGGGCGCTGCGAAGGAAGCTTTCGGTGTGGCACAACGCTGAGGTGGTATTGTAACGACATCATGAAAAAATGTTTCCACTAAAAAAAAAAAATAAAAAAAAAAGGTTATCACGAACACAACACTGACATACAGTACATCTCTGAGACAGTCAATAGCATGCACGAGGCAACAGGCAAAACAAGGAAATGAGTGTGACAAGGGAAATTGCTGGGTGAAGCTTTGATGATGCGCAACCAATGACCTCACGGGATAAAGCCACTCATGCTCTCATTGGTCGATGTCACGCCGGGAGCCAAACACACGCTTTGTATCAACGTGTCTTTCCCTAATATGGCAATCTGGATGTATTTTTCTCGTTTTTTTTTTCCTGCTAAATAAAATCCCGCACAGCACTGAAACTGCAAAAGGTGTCGCACTAACTCACGAGGATAGCCTGAAGATACATACATGTATTTATTTTTTTAAAATAGCGCTGGACTGCACCCATGGTTTTATCCCATTGAAGGAATTGAGAAGGGAGGAATTCTGCAGTAGAATTGTTTCCATCAGAAGTAACCACTGAGCTACACCAGTGCCAGTAAGAGGTCTGAAAATATGATCCTGATAAAAACACTGGTTCAACCATGGGTGGTCAAAATAGATAAATATTGCAGTGGAAGTGTGTTTCTCTGATAAGAAGATAATCAGAGTAAATAATCAGAATCAGCTAATTATGTTACAGGGAGATTTGGAGGTCATTTAAACACGCAGATATGGTTGTTGAGCGACCAATGTAAGAGGAACATGACGGACGCCAAATGCTTTTACTCGGAGGATATGTTGAACGCAGCGTCCTGCGGTGGAGGCTTTGTTATAACTCTTGGAGAATTTATTGTAATCAGTTCAATCCATCTATATTTATTTTCAGACAAGAGACGAACGTGCTCTTGCTCTGTTTAAGGAGGTTACCAACTGTCAGGTCGTGGGAGGAGAGAATGTAACTCGACAGTTTAGGATGGTGGTGTGTAGGACTACTCTGATTTAGAAAACAAAGGTAGAGCAGACCTATCTGAGTCCCAAAACTGAAGTGGGATGGTTTTCAATTTATTTTAGGAAGTAACAAGGTGTGTTTTGTACCGGAATTGTTTTTTTCATTGTATTTATTTCCTGTTTTAGGAAGAGTCAGCAAAGGTAAATGTCTGTGTTTGTTTCTTTTGAAATTGTGCTGCCTTCCCAATGTCGGCAGTCAGTCCGAGCATGCGAAGGCACAACCCATGTGGAAGATGCTGAGACAGGACGGGTGTTGTGCGGCTTCTCAAAAAGAGGTGAGACAGGCTATTGGTGGACAGGAGGAGCTTTCAGAAGACTGGACCCCTCCAGCCAAGGTGATCAGAGAGACCAGTAGGAGAATACTTGGTCTATTTCTGGCCGGAAAGGATAGAAATAATGGGAATAGGAATTAATAGGAGAGAAACTTTGTTAAACACCTACACCTGCACCGGTTTTGGTTCAATGTGCTCAATGCATGCTCCAAGGCATTAGTGTTGCTGGACCCATGACTACGTGGAAGTGTGTGCAGCCACACGCACAAGACATTGGATTTCCTTGAATAAACACGTCTGACATTTGTAGCAACAAATGGGGCTCGTTCTCGAGCCCCTCGCCACTTGGGTGTTCAAATACTCATTTTCTTCACAGTATTTCTACACTGTACATGTCTATATATAAACATGATATATGTATACATAGTGTATTATGTGGATATGTATATATGAGTAAATATACATTGTATTCTCTATGTGTGTACTTTGTTTTGAATCAACAGTAAAAGAAGACCTCAGCGCTTTCATCAATGGCCTGGCCGGCGTGGACGTGGATGTTGTTCTTGTTGCTTTGTTGTTCTTTGTTTTTCAACATTGAATGTTTTCTCATGCTCATACAGTGTCCAGAATTCATGCAAATATGCTGCAGACGTAAAGCTAACATCAAAACCTTGATTAAAAGCCAGTGTTAAAATACAGTTAAGGCTTCAACTTTAAATTTCAGAGTTTGCTGGGATGATTTCTGTAAAAAATGTAATCTTGACATGAAAGGACACCTACTATCTTTTCCTTTAAATAAAAAACGCAGACTGTTGAGCCTTCACGTGCCGGCATTGACTGCCGACATGTCAAAGGCAGCACAATTTAAAAAGAAGCAGAGAGAGACAATAAAACCACTTCCCTTTGCTGACTCTACCGAAAACAAGAAATAAATACAATCAAAAAAAACAATTCCGGTACAAAACACACCTTGGAACCTCCTAAAATAAATTGAAAACACCCCACTTCAGGTTTGGGACTCAGATAGGCAGGAGGCAACCACAATCTTAGCCAATTATAGGTCAAAAGTGATGGCAACGAAATTCCAGGAGAGAGGACCTCATTCTCTCGCTGACAATTCAAATTAGCCGTGGTACATATAAATTCATGATAATAACAAACGTCTCACAGATGGACATGGCAAATAACAATTGTGAATCGTTTAGCTTGAATGTCAACTGTGTTGATTTTCAATGTTTACATCAAAATGTTGCCAGATACTCGTGACTTTTGGTCAAGTGGTCCACGTCAATCCAATACTCATGTTTTTCTTGAGCCTTTAATTTAATCTTAATCAACAGAAGAAAGTAATTATTAATTTGTCAATCCATTGATTTCATTTCACTTATCCTCATCAAGGTCTCAGCAATCAATGGGCAGGCAGCAGGGTACACCCTGAACTGGTTGCCAGCCAATTGCAGGCCACAGAGAGACGAACAACAGCCACACTCACAATGACACTGAGGGTCAATTTAGAGCAGCGGTGCTCAATGTATGGATCGCGACTGACCAGTTGACCAGCCGATGTTGAGGCAGTTTTGGTCGATTGTGTGACGGTGTGTCCCAAAGAAAAAAAGAAAGACATCAGACATCATCTCGTCACTTGATTCAGGAGTGCCCGAAACATCAATCGGACACACATTAAGGTGAGCTCCAGCAAGCTCATCTCCTATTTACAACATCCCACCCCCACTCCCGTCGGTAGATCGCAAGAGGCTGGCTGCTTCAAAAGTAGTTCTTTGGGTAAAAAAAGATTGGGGGCCCCTGATTTAGGGTCTCCAATTAATGTTTTTGGGATGCGGGAGGAAACCAGCGTGCCCAGAGAAAACCCACGCAGGCACGTGGAGAACATGCAAACTTCACACAGGTGGGGCTGCTGTTTGAACCCTGGAGCTCAGAACTGGGATGCCAATGCTTGAACCAGCTGCTCCATCATGGGACTGGAATAATATTCAATTGTTTTAGTATAATATCGTGGTGTGCAAGCTGAAGAGTCATTTGCTGAAACATTTTGAAATCAACGGCCCCCCGCCTGCTTTTCAACTCAGAATTTGCCCTGTGTGTGACAATATGACAGAGTCATATGAACCCCAAGCAACACCAAGAAAATGTGGGGGTTTAATCAGAGAGTTAAGGTCTGTTGCGACTTTGAATAGCTTTGATCTCTGACAAACTGATACGATCTAGTTGTTGTATTTTTAGACTTCTGTTCTTAAAAACAAAGAAAATCCCTGGAAATTAATTACACCCCTACACACCCACACTTTGAGGGTTTGGTCATTCTTTTCAAACTCGACCCGCTCATCTGTTCACATATCAAATAATATGTGCAGTAACTATGCATGATTTTTTGAAAGTGTAATTCACAAAATCAGGTCACAGACACAACAACAATCGACAATTCTTGCAATGCTTTATCCATTCAGCAGTTGTACCGCTTATCCTCACATGGTTCACAGGCATGCTGGAGCATAAAACCATCTGAAGTCCCTGATGATATAGTGGTGAGGATTCAGCACTCTCACTGCTGTGGCCTGGGTTTGTTTTGTGAATGTTGTTTGGTTCTTGCCAAGTGTGAACAAATGTTTGGAACGAAATTTGCCAAACAAATGTAAGTTTTCATCCATACCGCATAGTCTCATGTGTTAACCGCATACAGACAATAAAACAACTTACCTTTGCTGACTCTACCATAAACAAGAAATAAATACAATCAAAAAGCAATTCCGCTTCAAAACAGATCTTGTCACCTCCTAAAATAAATGGAATCCACTCCCATTTCCGGTTTGGGACTCAGGTAGGCAGGAGGCCACTACAATCTTAGCCAAAAGGCCAAAAGCAATGCCAGGGTGGTTCAGAATTTGGGTGGCATGGTGGTGCATCTGGAAAGCGTTGGTCTCACAGTTCTGAGGACTCAGGTTAAATCCTGGCCCTCCCTGTGTGGAGTTTGCATGTTCTCCCTGTGCCTGCGTGGCTTTTCTCCAGGCACTTCATCTTCCAAAAACATGCATTAATTGGACACTCTGAATTGTCCTGAGGTGTGATTGTGAGTGCGATTGGTTGTCTGTCTCCCTGTGCCCTCTAATTTGCTGGCAACTCCTGCCCATTAACAGCTGAGAAAGGCTCCAGGACTCCCGCAACCCTGGTGAGGATAAGCGGCACAGAAAATGGTTGGATGGTTCAGACTTTGGCCGTGTGTGACACTGACACAGTCATCTGAACCCTAAGCACACCACCAAAAAGTGGGGTTTAATCAGAGAGTTAAGGTCTCCTGAGACTTTGAATAGCTTTGATCTCTGACAAACAAAGCTGATACATTTTGTGCTTAAAACACAAAGAAAATTGATGTAAGAAAATGCCATAAAGTCCTACCCTACACACGCCCAATTTGAGGGTTTGGTCGTTCTTTTCAAACTAAACCTGCTTATTTTCACATCTCAAATAATTGGTCCCATACACAAGTATGCATGACTTTTTGAAAGTGTAATTCACAAAATCAGGTCTCGGAGACAACAACAATCAACAATTCTTGCATTGCAAGTGTACCACTTATCCTCGCATGGTTCAGAGGCATGCATGGAGCATGCAATGTACTGAAGTCCCTGATGGTCTCGTGGTTAGGATTCAGCACTCTCGCTGCTGTGGCCCGGGTTCGATTCCCGGCCAGGGGCTCGTGGTTTAGACCCGTTGTGTAACTGGTTGAGTCCAGAGTGGATGAATGCAGAGCACAATGTCGGTGATGACAGACATGCAGAGCACAATCAGAAGGACCAGAAAAACTTAACAAATTATTTTTCATCCATACTGCTTGTTCTCCTGTGTTTACCACATCCACGCCGTCCACTGTAAACCTGCAGGTCGCTGCTGAAAATTCAAGTACTGTCGTTCGAACACAGCTTGCGACTAATTGAACATGGTGTATGTAGATGGGAAGAGAAATGGAGTAGGAGTAGGGGTTGTTTGAAAGAACGTCTTGGAAGTGAAAAGATTATAAAATCGAGTGATAAGGCTGAAATTTGAAATTCAGGTTATGTCTGATGTCTTGAAAGGTTAAGTGTCATCCCAATAAACATCCTAAAATAAACATTGTAATGAAAAATACATATAACATTATTCACTTCAATGTCTATACGTAAAACTAAATGTGAGCAGAGAGCGCGTCATTCCTGCGCAAAGTTGCAGAAGTGTCATTCTACGACATCCAAGTGGTCGCCATATTGGCTGGATCCTCTGTTCGTGACATCACCCAGACATTCGCCAATGAAAACACGCGGTGCACCCTACTATGGGAGACGAACACGCCCCTTTTGACACGGAAGCTCTTTTTGAAAAGGAGAACTCCACACAACCGAATGAAGTTACCAGGGCAATATTCCACTATTGTTTCGAGTCATATTCAAATGATATGCGATCACGGCCAAATTTGAAATTCAGGTTGTTTTGTCTCATGTTGTCAATGCAGCCCTACGGGGGCACAAGCAAGTGCAATCTGTCGGCCGGTCCCAAGCCCGGATAAATGCAGAGGGTTACGTCTGGAAGGACATCCGTCATAAAACTGTGGCAAACAAATATGAGCATTCATCTAAAGAATATCATACCCGATCAGTCGTGGCCTGGGTAAACAATGCCCATCCCCGGCACTGTTAACCTGCAGGGCGTCGGTTGAAATTCAGCTACTGTGTGTCGAAGACAAAGAAGAGGATGAAAGCGGATTCAACTGAGTGTAGGGACTTTGAATGTTGGGACTGGAAGAGGAAAAGCTGAGGAGTTGGTTGACATGATGATGAGGGGAAAGGTTGATATGTTGTGCATACAGGATATTAGTCCAGTTTCAGAAAACCAACAAGAGGCAGCATGGTGGCGCAGTTGTAAAGCGTTGGCTTTTGGAGGTTTTCTCCGTACTCCGTATTCCTGCCACATTCCAAAAACATTCATTAAATTGCCCCAAGGTGTGATTGTGAGTGTGACTGTTGTCTGTCTCCATGTGCCCTGCGATTGGCTCGCAACCTGTTCAGGGTGGAGCATGCTCATCTTCAAGGACTGCGGGGATTGACTCCAGCACTTTCTTCACCCTCGTGAGGATATGTGCCTCAGAAAATGGATGGATGAATGGATTTTACCATAAATTTTTGAAAAAGTGTATTTCCCATTATGAATCATCTTAGGGTTGCATTGCCTCCCATTGCACAGCATCATAGCTTTGAGTTGTTGTTGTTGTTGTTATTGCTGCTGCGCGGCAACAACCATTCGATTCATAAGTCAAAAATATATCTGCCTTATCAGCACAAACCCACGAAATAGCTTTGAAATTTCCCAAAGTAATGTTTCCGACTAATGTACGATGTGTTACCTGCAATGTCACCCGCTGGGCCTTGTCCTGCAATTAGAATGTTCCTCAGTTTGTCTTGAGCTTTTTTTCCAGATGGGTGTCCCTTAAAGTGGGACTGTCATCCCTATAAACATTCTAAAATAGATATTGTCATGAAAAATACATGTCAGTCCTCACTTCAATTTCTATACGAAAGAATAAATGTGAGCGAAATAAAGATCCCCGGTGGCAAGGCTCTGTTAGATTTTCCTGGAATTCCTAAATGCTTGGAATTTGTCAGAGTGTCATGGTTGACGCCCTTCTGCAACATTCAGGAACAATGCCTCTGGATTGTCAGACTGGGGTGGTGGTCCTCCTTTGAAAAAAAAGGGAGCCGCAGGCTGTGTTCCAGCAACAGGGAGATCACACTCCTCAGCCTCCCTGATAAATTTGATTCAGGTGTGCTAGAGACGAGCGTTCACTTCCCAGTGGACGCTCGGATTTTGGAGGAACAATGTGGTCAAGGAATCTGCTATGTGTTTACATCCTAATAAATTGAAATTGAAAAACAGACAAGATCTGGCCTGAGTGGCTCAGTTGGTAGAGCATCAGACTTTCAATCTGAAAGTCCAGGCTTCAAGTCCCCGTTCAGGCAATCAAACTTACAAACAGTGAGAGCTTATAATCAGTGCAATCTAGTTTTGAATCTGTCTCCTCACCAGACCCATCCACACAACCTCTCCCTGAAATGAAGTCATCAACCAACAGAGAGTTCAATAGAATATGTTTAGGGATCACGTCGATGTTGAATTTTGGTCCATTTCTCGAATGGGTTTACCTTCCCGAAAGTAACGTGAGTAAATTTTGTGGCTTCTCATCCATTTCAAGTGGACACATCTCCCTGACTTTCGATGATCATTCAATGATCATTTACCTCAGGTTCTTGTTGCAAAACTGAAATTCCTGACTGGAACTTCATATTGCTTTTCTCGCAATGGCTCATTGCCAGTTTCAGACACGTTACCTGGTTATGGGTCATGCTGAAAACATACATCTGAGTAACGCAGCTGAGGAAGCATCAGACTCTTGACGTGATTTTCTCGTGTCAAGTTCCTGTTCAGGTGTTCCAATTGTGTGTTTTTGGAAAACTTTGAGATTTTTGATAATCCGCAAGTTTTTGTTGGCACACCTCTGCAACATTGAGATGATAATTGTCACAACGTAGACCCTGCATATCTCATTCGCTAGAGTGTTAGACTTTTAATTTGAGGGTGCAGTGTTCAAATTCTTGACTTTGGTTGATGATTTGGCTCAGATCCCTGGCAATCAGGCAATCCGAGGTAACAGCTGTTATTACCTTGCTTTTGTGCATTGTTGTCTTGAACCCTTTGATATCAACAAGGTTCTGGATGTTGTTGGGCTGTCCTGGTTGAAACGCCTGTGCAACATTGTGTGGAAATCTCTGACAAGACCTCTGGATTATTTGACTGGGGTGGTGGTCCATCTTTTAACTACAGTCTTTGGGAGTTCATTTTTTTAATTCCTCCACTTCCCAACCAAAGAGTCACTGAGGTTGAATTCTTTCGCAGCTGCTGTCTCCAACACCACAACTGATTTGAATTTTGCCTGGGAAGCATGTTTTAACTGATGGCATTTTCGAGGGTCATAAATGTTGTTTTGCAGCATACTGGAAGTATACCTACCAAAGGTGCAGAGGTAAGCGTACTGTACGGATTTGCGAGTTTGGACCCTGCGCGTGTTCGCTGATCGAGGAAGGAATGACCAATGATGAGACAAAGTTAACAGCAAATGGATTTATGACAAAGGAATGTGCAATACAGACATCCGGGTCTTAACTAGGTATCTGCAGCACATGAGACGTGTTTCTTCTGGCAGGATAGCCCAAGAAGAAGAAGACAAGAGCTGCCTGGTAACACAAGGTTTTTAGTTGTATGGGTCCACGGAAAAAGTGGCTGACGCCCCGCAGTCTGGTTGTCGGCCGGGATGCTAAGTTTCCGCTCCTTATCTGGTGTCGTTCATCTCCACGACAACGGCTGGGAGAGGAGGTACAAAGATCAAGGACAGCCACCTCGCTCTACAACACATCCTTGTCTGATAAGCAAATGGACGAGATTTTAAGCAATATTCAAGCAAATAATGAAAGTTCTATATGTCATGATCCTGGATTCCAGCCAGGGCTGGGCGTGGCCGTCTAATCGGAAGGGTCACACCTGCGCCTCATGACCTCCGATTAGACCCAGTACATATAGGACCCGGGGGACGACAGAGACTCTGCTAGATCGTTGCCTCTCATGCCTCGTTCCCGCACTACCGTACTCCTGACGTCTACCTCCCGTGTACCGACCAACGCCTGTCTCCCGACCTACCCCGTAAGCCTGCCGTTACTGATCTTGCTGCTTGTTTGGACTGACTCCCTGGTAACCGACATTGGAACGAATAAAGGCTTATTCCGCACTGCTTACCTCTCACCTGAGTCGTGCATTTGGGTCCACCCCCGAGTCTCGTCCGTGACAGAACGATCTAGCCAAGAACATGGACCCAGCCGACTCTGAAGCCATTCGCCGTGCGCTGCAAGTGCAGGGCAAACGCCTGGGTGAGCAAGAGGCTGCTCTCCAGGGTATGACTCACCAGATCCAGGAGCTCTGCACCCAGCTGCAACCGTGGCTAGCCTCCCAAGCTAGCGCGGCCGCTCCTGTGCCTCCCCGTGCCACCATCACTCCGCTCTCTCGACCAGAGCGGTTCTCAGGCGACTCCGGTAACGTCAAGCCCTTCCTGGCGCAGTGCGATCTCCACTTTGAGCTGCAAGCTTCCGCGTTTCCCACGGACCGCTCCCGGATCGCCTTCGTCATTTCCCACATGACAGGGAGGGCCACCGCCGAGTGGAGCCGTAACTCGGAGACCTGCCGCTCATGGGCGAGCTTCGTGGTCACCTCGTGGCCATGGATCTTCCGCCTTCGCTCAACTCCCTCATCGGATTGGCCCTCAAGGTGGACCAGCGCCTCACCGTGCAGAGACAGATGGAGGGCCTGAGGGAGGAGGAGAGGGAGAGTCGCAGTCCGGTTGTTTCCGCTTCCCGGCCACCCGTGTTGTCAGCTTCACCGGAAGCCATGCAAGTGGAGGGGCTTGGCAGCTCGGCGGAGGAACGCTTACGTCGGCGACGAGAGGGACGCTGTTTTTACTGTGGGCGTTTGGGACACTTGATCGCCCGTTGCCCGACTCGACCAGGGCATTCTGACATTACTCCGGTGAGTGTGCGGTACACCGCGACGGGGTCAGGGAGGTCCCTTCTTCACCTCACCTTGGGAACGGACTCCCGTTCATGCTCTGTGACGGCTTTCATAGATTCTGGGTCGGAAGCAAACCTGATAAATCCCCGCGGGGTCGAGGAGCTGGGGGCGGCAACCTTCCCCACGCAACGGTTTTGTCACGCCTATGCCGCCAACGGCAAGTTCCTTTGTCGGGTTACACATCGTACTCAGACGCTATGTATGAGCTTTCTGGACGCTCACTCGGAGCGAATTAGCTTTCATGTCTTCGACGCACGGAGTAGCGACATCATCTTGGGCAGTCCGTGGCTCAAAGAACATAATCCGCACATAGATTGGACCACGGGTCAGATCAAGACTTGGGGTGAGGACTGTCTGTCTTGTTTCGCTGTCCGGACAGACAGGGGTATTCAAGTCGCGCCGGTTCGGCTAACAGAACCTGGCACCGCCCTGGACCTGACCGGAGTGCCCTCCTGCTATCATGACCTACGGGAGGTCTTCTCTGAATCTAAGGCAAAGTCTCTACCGCCACATCGGTCATACGACTGCGCGATTGAACTCCTGCCAGGCACCTTTCCTGCCAGAGGGAAACTGTTCTCTTTAACAGGACCAGAGCATCAAGCCATGAGGGACTACATCGAGGACTCGCTGGCAGCCGGACTCATTCGCCCCTCATCTTCACCAGCCGGTGCGGGGTTTTTTTTTGTCAAGAAGAAGGACTCCACGCTGCGACCCTGCACCGACTACCGACGACTGAACGACATCACAGTCAAGAACAGGTACCCTTTGCCGCTTATCTCTACAGCATTCGAACTCCTCCAGGGAGCCCGGATCTTCACCAAGCTCGACTTGCGCAGCGCTTACCATCTGGTGCGGATTCGGGAAGGGGATGAGTGGAAGACGGCGTTCAACACCCCCACAGGGCACTATGAGTATGTTGTGATGCCCTTTGGACTGACAAACGCTCCGGCCGTCTTTCAGAACTTCATTAACGACGTGCTCCGGGAGTTCCTGAACAGATCTGTCTTTGTTTACCTGGATGATATTCTCATCTTTTCAGCAGACCTAGCCTCTCACATTCAACAAGCCCGAGAGGTGCTCCGGCGTCTGCAGCAGCACCAATTATACGTGAATATGGATAAGTGTGAGTTCCATCAGGCATCCGTGTCCTTCCTGGGCTTCGTCCTGGCTGAGGGAGAGATACGGATGGATCCCGGGAAGGTCGATGCGGTGCTGCGGTGGCCTACCCCCACCAACAGGAGGGACGTGCAGAGGTTCTTGGGATTTGCCAATTTCTATAGGAAATTCATAAGGAACTTCAGTTCCGTGGCCGCTCCTCTGCATTCGCTCACTTCGCCAAATACCACCTTCGACTGGTCCGGGACCTGCCAGGAGGCCTTCGGCAGGCTCAAGGCAAGTTTCACTACTGCGCCCGTTCTCATTATTCCGGATCCCGATAACCAGTTTGTGGTGGAGGTGGATGCATCAAATTCAGGAATCGGAGCAGTCTTGTCGCAGAGGAGTCCCAGGGATGGAAGGATTCACCCGTGCGGGTTCCTGTCTAGAAAGTTGACCCCGGCAGAGAGGAACTACGACGTGGGAGATAAGGAACTGCTGGCGGTCAAGAGCGCGTTGGAGGAGTGGCGGCACTGGCTGGAGGGCTCGCAAGTACCGTTCGTTGTCTTCACGGACCATAAGAACCTTGAATACCTGAAGTCCGCGAAGAGGTTGAACGCCCGTCAGGCCAGGTGGGCTCTATTTTTCACCCGCTTCCACTTTAAGGTGTTTTACCGCCCAGGCTCCAAAAACGGTAAGCCGGATGCACTCTCGCGGATCCACGAGGGAGGGCGCACTGATTCAGACGCCGCTACTATCCTGCCAGCGGGGTGCTTCGTGTCCGGGTTCACCTGGTCGATTGAGTCGCGGGTGAAGGAGGCCCTGGAAGAGACACCGCCACCCGTGGATTGTCCGTCGGGCCGTCTTTTCGTCATCCCATCTCTGCGGGGAGACGTCATCAACTGGGCCCATACCAACAAGACGGTCTGCCACCCGGGTATGGCGAAGACACGGTCAGTGGTCGAACAAAGGTTCTGGTGGCCTAACCTCAGCAAGGATGTAAGGGAGTTCGTCAACGCCTGCCCGGTGTGTGCTGCCAATAAAACTTCCCGCCTACGGCCCGTTGGTGAGTTGCAACCCCTGTCCATCCCCTTTCGTCCGTGGTCACACATCGCGATGGACTTCGTTAGCGGCCTGCCGCCTTCACAAGGGAACACAGTGGTGCTGTCCATAGTGGACCGTTTCTCCAAGATGGTCCACTTCGTGCCGCTCCCGAGGATCCCGTCGGCCAAGCAGACAGCCCAGTTGGTATTAGACGAGGTCGTCCGTTACCACGGTCTACCCCAGGACATCGTTTCGGATAGGGGTCCGCAATTCAGCGCCCGTTTCTGGAAGGAGTTCTGCAACCTCATCGGCGCTTCAGCAAGTCGGACATCGGGTCATCACCCAGAGTCTAATGGCCAGACTGAGAGGATTAACCAGGAATTAGAGACCGGTCTTCGATGTCTGGTATCCAGGGACCAGAGCACGTGGAGCCAGCACATCAAGTGGGTGGAGTATGCCCACAATTCCCTACCCTCCGCTTCAACAGGTATGGCTCCACTCCATGTCGTGCATGGGTATCCTCCGTCCCTGTTTCCTCCACTGGTCACAGACTCCGCAGTTCCGTCAGCCCTGGCCGTGGTGCGACGCTGCAAACGGACCTGGGAAGCAGCTCGGAGGACACTGCTGCGCATGAGCAGCACCTACAAGGCCGCAGCAGACCGCAAGAGGAGGGCCACACCAGAGCTCAGAGTGGGACAGCGAGTGTGGCTCTCCACCAAAGATCTCCCGCTGCGGACGGAATCCCGCAAACTTGCTCCCAGGTTCGTTGGCCCGTTCCCTGTTTCCAAGGTTATTAACCCGGTCGCCGTCTCGTTGAAACTGCCCAGGTCGATGAGGGTGCACCCTACGTTCCATGTCAGCAGACTTCGCCCGAATCGCACGTCGTCGCTGGCTCCTCCGCTCAAGACCCTTATGGGGATACGTAAGTGCCTCAAATAATGGATGGAAGATTTAAAAACATAAAATTGGCACGATAAGTTTACTATCATCACATATCAGGTGATTTGCAAAAGAAAGCTCTGTGATTCCTTATGAAGTTGAATATACACCTTATTTATTGAATGACCCTCATACTTTGATGAGTGTCAATTTTAGTTTTCAACGGTGGAGCATTCTTCGGAGAAATGTTTGTTTTGCATCTCAGCAATCCAGCATATAAAAAACACATTTTAATGAAAAAAAGTATCGTCTTCTCTCTCTACCTTTTGAGAATTAAATTTAGAAGTGATGGGTGAAATGATTCAATTGGCTAAACAACTGCGAAAGAACATGCTGAACGCAGGCGTGTTTTACCACTGAGTGGCAACTCAGTGATGGGGAGACTTCGGCGGGGAATGTGACATGAATGAATACCCTTGATGCTGACTCGGAGTTCCTTGTACCACATTTACCGGGTGACCGGAAAGAATTACCAATGCAGGCGAGTGAGGTCATTCGCTGGTCCTGCTAACGAGCACCATGAGAGAAACAGTTTCAGTGTGGCTATGTTTGCCAACCACAGTCAGGTCCCCATTTGGTAAAGGGGCTGATGGGCTCTTTTGTTTTGCCATAAAGAGCCCCACGATGTCAACTCCCCGTCAGAGAATCAAACCCCGGTCTTCTGCGCAAGAGGTAGCAATACTGTCTACTGTACTAACGAAGAGACACTCAACTTTGCCTCACCTCGGTCAGTGGTTCTTAACCTTGTTGGGGTGATCAAAATCCACCAGTTTCATATGCGCATTCACCGAACCATACTTTAATGAAAAATAAAACGTAATTATTTTCAAATTCAAGACACAGGGATACAAGATTCACCATCTTTAGCGCAGCTGGTTTTATGAGTATTTCAGGAAATGTATGTGGCTTGCCCTGCTTTTGATGCGCTACAGTATGGAGTACTATGTCAGTACAGATTAATTTATGAAGAAAGAAATCACACGACGTACCACCACATATCCATGTGCCGGCAATGCCAGGGAATCGGTTCGCTGGTCCTGGTCATGGATCCCACGAGAGCAACAGTTTCATTTGTGTAGTAGTTATGGTCACCAAACACGCGTAAGGTGCTGATCTTGGTTTATTTTGGTTGCTAATTAAGAGATACATTTGGGATCAACACTCAGCGAAGCAGAGAAAACATAAAGTGTTCTTCTTTCCATCATCTCCAAGTTAGGACATGTGTTTTGTACTCGAAAATCAAACACATGATGAACAATTAAATGAGGAAAAAAACAGTAACAAGTAGACTACAAAAATAACTAACTGAGCTTTGTTTGTTTGAGATCAACGTTATCCAAGCTCTCAATGGACCTTAACTCTCTGATTAAACCCACATTTTCACGGAGTTGCTTGGCATTTATACAACTGTGTCAACGTGTCACACACAAACAAAGACACAGACAAAATTCTGAACCCATACATTAATTTTCTGAGCCACTTATTTTCACAAGCGTTGCGGGAGTGGCAGAGCCTATCCCAGCTGTCATCGGGCAAGAGGTGGGATAAACCCTGAACTGGTTGCCAGAGATTGACATCAGTCACTCACAATCACAGGTAAGCACAATTTAGAATCTCTAATGAATGCATGATTTTTGGAATGTTTGGGGAAACCGGAGTGCCTGGAAAAATCCCACACAAGAACAAACAAATTCCATACTGGCAGGGCCAGGATTTGAACCACAGTCCTCGGAACTGTGAGGCCAACACTTGCAGCTGTGCCACGGTGGTGCCCAAAAAAAGTAGAGATTTAAAATGTTGAATGAAGAAGAAAGAGTTGAATTAAGGCAACACGGTGGATGACTGATTAGCACATAAAATAAAAAGTGCCACTTTTTCATAATAATTCAAGTGATAACCCTACAAGTGCAGTAAATACATTCCAAGAGTCTCAAATTTAAATGCAAAAAGACAATTGAAACACGTACAGATGCTCAGGCTTTTCATTCTTTATCAAGTTTGTCAAGTGCTTTGCCCAAAGAATTGTGGGCATTCGAGCATGCGCTAGGAGCCAATCAACGGGGTGGGTTCAAACTATCAACATCTCAGTGAACAGCCGAACGCACTCATCAACTGCACCACAGAGATGTACTGACCTGAACTTTTCGGGGCTTTTGATCAACTGACATCCTTCAAAAGCCACGTAATTATTAAATTGGGGAGAGATCACTGGGTGGGCTCGACCCTCCAACCTTTCAATCAACAGCGCTAACCAATTGCACATCCCAAAAACATGTGACATTAATTGGACACAAAATCATGAACACAAGAACAACCACACACATCAGGCAAACCTCAACCTAATACATGAAAACTTATGCTTTCTAATTTGATTTTGAGTTTTAATTGGGGTAGTAAATTGAAACAAAGAAAGCAGTGGAACATCGGTAGACGCGAATTAAGTTGAAACATGTTAACCTAAAATCTAATCCAGATGTTTGACTGGAACTGACAAGACTTCCAACAGTTGGATGTTCAGATCAATACAATACTGCCACCTAGTGAAAACTATTGCGCATGACAGCCTTGGCCATGTTTGGGATGAGGTCAATGAAGCATTCTCCAGTTGTTCTCAATTGATCACCCGCAACGTGCAATGTCCCGACCCACTTTCTTAAAACTTGAGAACAACCAATTCATCTATTTTTTGAGCCGCTTATCCTCACGACGGTCGCAGGGAGTGGTGGAGTCTATCCCAGTTGTCAACGGGCAGGAGGCAGGGTACAGCCGGAAAGGATCCAAAATGTGTTCCTCAGCAAGCGACACATCTGCTTTTGTGCCGGAGGAGGAAGAGAATTCAGTTGTTGTGTGCAATTTTTTTATCCATATTTTCACTTTGTGTCAGTTTGTAGATGCAATAGAGCAGTCAAGAAAGAGGAGAGTTTCTGCAGAATATTGTCATTTGACAATGCCCAATCAGGTCAATGATTCCCTTTTTCATTCAAGTTTACATTAGGTAAAACTCATAGAAATATTTTTTTTTACATTCATTAACTATCTATTTGCAGGTGAAATGTTGGCTCTGCTCCCAATAGCTGTCATAAGCAAATAAAAGTGTTCCCTTGCTACAACTATTACATTTTTGTTGTTGTTGTTATTGTTGGTGTTGTGCATTTTTTTTTTTTTACAGTGAAGCAATGTATGAATGTGCATTGTTTTCTATTTGCCAATTCACTCAGGGAAAAACCACGTATCTTGTGCTGTATCCCGATCGGTTTACGGACCGGAGAAAAAATACAACAAAAAAGAGAGGGTGCATTCAAGTGCTCAGTTATTTGAGATTAAAACAAAATTCCAACGGTGGACATCCACATGAAGCACATGATTATCCTCTCCTCAGCATTTGGTTTCAAAACACCCCTCATTTACATAGATGTGACAAAAAGGAGATGGGAGAGCAAAACATAGTTGGTAACAAAGTATACTTGTATGTTCACGTGTGTGTGTGTGTGTGTGTGTGTGTGTGTGTGTGTATATATATAAACATAAATAAAAAAAAGAAACATAACAGAAAATATTACCTGATCAAATTATATTCTCCAGTGGCGGAATTGGCCAGCGTGCAGTACTTATAAGACAGGAACAATCAAAGCAATGCTGAGGTTGTGACTTCTAGCCTCACGTCGAGCTCTTTTTGTGTTTGTGTATCTATATATGAAAACATTTTTAAAAAGAAGAACTGTGTGTTTCTTTCGTCTTGTCCCTTTCGGGGTCGCCACAGCGTGTCATCTCAGATGAACGCATATACATGTTTGGCACAATTTTTACGCCGGATGCCCTTCCTGACGCAACCCTTCTCACGGAGTGGAGGGCCCAGTGGGATACAAACCCACAACCCCTGGTTTACCAAACGAGTGCTCTAACCACTGAGCAACAGGGCCTCAATTAAAAAAAAGAACACACAACAGAAAATGTTACCTGATCAGACTATATGCTCCAGTGGCGCAATTGGTCAGCGCGCAGTACCTGGCAAAGCAATGCTGAGGTTGTGACTTCAAGCCTCACCTGGAGCACTTTTTGTGTGTATTTATATATATATATATATATAAAGAGACATAAAAAAAACACACAACAGAACATATTACCGAATTGAAGTTTATGCTCCAGTGGCGCAATTGGCCAGCGCACAGTACTTATAAGACAGTAACAAGCAAAGCAATGCTGAGGTTGTGACTTCAAGCCTCACCTGGAGCACTTTTTGTGTCTCTCTCTCTCTCTCTCTCTCTCTATATATATATATATATATATATATATATATATAGAGAGAGAGAGAGAGAGAGAGAGAGTTTGTGTGTGTATATTTATCATATACAAAAAGGAAACACACCAGAAAATATTACCTGATCAAATTATATGCTCCAGTGGTGTAATTGGCCAGCGTGCAGTACTTAAAAGACAGTAACAATCAAAGCAATGCTGAGGTTGTGAGTTCAGTTTTTGTGTGTATGTGTGTGGAAGATTGCTGAGTACATGTGGTCATCATTTCTTTAACAGACAACAGGTGATTCTGGTTCTAAAAGTTCTGATGATTAAATGTTCTTGTGCTATCTCCTGTTCAGCAGGTGCCACTTTATCTAGAGCAGAGCAAAGCATTTCATTTTTGGAAGCAGATGTATGACAATTATATTCACAATTATTCCTACAGCCTTGCATACTTGGTTGTGACAAACAAATAAATGCAATTTGGAACCAGAACCCCTGGTGATAAACCCCGGTGGTCACCTATGGCATGGCTGACTGTGCCAGCACCACATGGGTCATCAAATTCCTTTGAAGCAGACTTGTTTTTTCTTACTTTCGAAGCTCATACCTTAATTCTCCTCACTTGGGTTTTCCATCCATCTATCAATTTATTTGCCGCTTATCCTCATGAGAGTCATGAGGAATGCTGGAGCCTATCCCAGCTGTCAACAGGCAGGAGGCGGGGTACACCCTGAACTGGTTGCCAGACAATCGTAGGGCCCATTGAGACAAATAGCCGCGCTCACAATCACACCTCGGGGCAATTTGGAGTGCCCAATTAATGTTGCATGTTTTTGGGATGTGGGAGGAAACCGACGTGCCTGGAGAAAATCCACGTAGGCACGGGCAGAACATGCAAACTCCACACAGGTGGGGCCGGGATCGAACCCTGGTCCTCAAAACTGTGAAGCCAACGCTTTACCAGCCTATCCACCGTTCCACCCACTTAGGTTTTATCTTATATAATACAAAAATACACGTACATAGTGCCAAAATACACTACAAAAGTAAGAAAAGTCAGCAGACAAAATGAAGTCAAATGGAGAATGGAGGAATTCTACATGCTCAATGGGCACTCGAACACTTGAGGGAATTGACATTTTTCTTAACAAAGATACAAGCTGAACAGAAAGCAAAAAGCAGAAGGAGAAAATGAGCCTTTATGCAGAGAAAGCAAAGAAAGCTTTTTTTACTTGAGACAAGCAGAACATCCAGGAAAGGTTACGTAGAGGCTCCAGTGAGAATTGAACTCACAACCCCTGGTTTACTAGACCAATGCTCTAACCACTGAGCTATGGAGCCTTTGGGTATAACACTGGGAGAAAAAGCCTTCACTCTATGCGTTAGACCGAACCTGCTGGAAAGAATTCCTTTTATGTTGGGCTTGGCTCCACTGGGGCTGGGATGGGTTGTGGGGGATTGAAGATTTGGTCTGATCTCATTTTTAATTTGGTCCTCTGATTGTTTGAAGAACACTGATGAATCTGTCTGTCTGTCTCCACCTTTAGTGAGAAAAAGAGAGAGGACCATTCTGACTTAGGATCATGGTCTCAGGTTTGGAGGTGTTGATTCTCACCGCAGCCGCTTCACACTCGGCTAAGAACCGCTCCAGTGAGCGTTGGAGATCACAGCTTGATGAAGCCAACAGAACCACATCATCTGCAAAGAGCAGAGAAGCAATCCTGAGCCACCAAACCAGGCCTCCATTTGTTGTTTTATTCAATATCCATGTAAAAAAATAAAAATAAAATCAAGATATGGTGATTCATTGGCCGGCACGGTGGAACAGCTCTTAAGCATATGCCTCACAGTTCTGAGGACACGGGTTCAATCCCAGCCCTCCCTGTTTGGAATTTGCATGTTCTCCCCATGCCTGTGTGGGTTTTCTCTGGGCACTTCGGTTTCCTCCCACATCCCAAAAACATGCAACATTAATTGGACACTCTAAATTGCCCCGAGGTGTGATTGTGAGTGCGGCTGTTTGTCTCTATGCGCCGTGCGATTGGCCAGGAACCAGTTCAGGATGTACCCCGCCTCCTGCCTGTTGACAGCTGGTATAGGCTCCAGCACTCCCTGTGACCCTTGTGAGGATAAATGGCCTAGAAAATGGATGGGATGGATGTTTTGAAGAATGAATCTTTTTAGTGAAGGAACTGAACCGAATCGGTTTATGAAATGATTGTTTTTTTTTTTCTTTGCTGCCACCCATGTATAGCATCAGGTCGCTATCAAAAAATAAAAATAAAGAACTCAAGCTACGTAGAAATGATTGTAGTGGGGACATAAAAAACTGCAACCCTCGCAAATAACAAGAGAACACTATCAAAAGTTGAGTGAATGATGACAATAGTTTTTTTTATTCCAGAGATCATGATGGACCAGTTTCAAAAGTGCTATTATTGCGACTGATATTGCTAAATTAATCTGTTACGGAGGAGAAGCACATTTTACATGTATAGTGCCTTGTGAAGGTATTCGGCCCGCTTGAACTTTTCAACCTTTTGCCACATTTCGGGCTTCATACATAAAGATGTAAAATTCTTTTTTTTTTTTTGTCAAGAATCAACAACAAGTGGGACACAATCGTGAAGTGGAATGAAATTTGTTTGATATTTTATACTTTTTTAATAAATAAAAACCTGAAAAGGGGGCATTTAATATGATTCAGCCCCTTTATTTTCAGTGCAGCAAACTCACTCCAGAAGTTCAGTGAGGATCTCTGAATGATCCAATGTTGACTGATGATGATAAATAGAATCCACCTGTGTGTAATCAAGTCTCCGTATAAATGCACCTGCTCTGTCATCGTCTCAGGGTTCTGTTTATAGTGCAGAGAGCATCATGAAGACCAAGGAACACACCAGGCATGTCCGAGATACTGTTGTGGGATTGTTTAAAGCCGGATTTGGATGCAAAAAGATTTCCCAAACTTTCAACATCTCAAGGAGGACTGTGCAAGCAATCATTTTGAAATGGAAGGAGTATCAGACCACTGCAAATCTACCAAGACCCAGCCGTCCCGCTAAACTTTCACCTCGAACGAGGAGAAGACTGATCAGAGACACAACCAAGAGGCCCATGATCACTCTGGATGAACTGCAGAGATCTACAGCTCAAGTGGGAGAGTCTGTCCAAAGGACAACAATTAGTCGTAAACTGCACAAATCTGGCCTTCATGGAAGACTGGTAAGAAGAAAGCCATTTCTCAAAGATACCCATAAAAGGTCTGGTTTAAAGTTGGCCACAAGCCACCTGGGAGAAACACCAGACACGAATCAAACGTCTCGGCCACATTGCAAAACGATATGTTTGGCGTAAAAGAAACACACATCACCCTGAACACCATTACTGTCAAACGTGGTGGTGCGAGCCTCATGGTTTGGGTCTGCTTTTCTTCAGCATGGACAGGGAAGATGGTTAAAACTGATGGGAAGCTGAATGGAGCCAAATATAGGACCATTCTGGACGAAAACCTGTTGGAGTCTGCAAAAGACCTGAGGTGGAGATTAATCTTCCAACAGGACAAAGATCTGAAACATAAAGCTAAATCTGCAATGTAATGGTTCACAAATAAAAGTATCCAGGTGTTAGAATGGCCAAGTCAAAGTCCAGACCTGAATCCAATCAAGAATCTGTGGGTAGAGCTGAAGACTGCTGTTCACAAACGCACTTCCATCCAACCTCAATGAGCTCAAGCTGTTTTGCAAGGAAGAATGGTCAAGAATTTCAGTCTCTCGATGTGTAAAACTAATAGAGAGACTGAGACATACCCCAACTTGCAGCTGTAACTGCAGCAAACGGTGGTGCTACAAAGTATTAATGCAAGGGGGCCAAATAATATTGCACGACCTGCTTTTCAGGTTTTTATTTGTTGAAAACATTTTCAATATCCAATAAATTTCATTCCACTTCACGATATTGTCCCAGTTGTTGTTGATTCTTGACAAAAAAATTAATCTTATATCTTGATGTTTGAAGCTTGAAATGTGGTAAAAGATTGAAAAGTTCAAGGAGCCGAATACTTTCATAAGGCACTGTAATTTCAAGAATAAATTACAGCTAATATGAAGGTAGAATTACTGCCCAGCTGTTTGCACGAGGTTCCTGCCGACGAGCAAGGCGTTTTTGCTGCTTTCAGGTGAAAACTACCTGCACACCTTCTTAATGAATGAAAAAAATTGAGTTTCAGTTCACATATTGATAGCAGTTGAAGTTTCAATTTCAAGAGATGCAAAGCTGAGGGGTGGGTGACCATCCAAATGGCTCATGGTGGGCATCGAGTCAATGTTTTGTTAGGCTGAAAAACTTGTCACCAACACAAAGACCAAAATGATGACTCGTAATGTTGTTATAAAAGCCAATATATATAGTATAGTTGATATATGCAGTATCTGATTGACCCCCTTGAAGGATCTGTCTTGATCTCTCACTCAATTGTCTCTTCTAGCCACTGTGATTCAAAACACCACAAAGAGCAACATCGCACACACACACAAGGTCGCATAGAGTTCTACATTCTGAAGCTTTATCAAACTGAACTCAATTTGATTTAATACAGTCCCAAATAGTACAAGCCCAATATCACCATCAATCATAAAACATTTCAAGTTTTGTTTTCATAAAATTCTGAGAAAAAAGAACACAAACACACAATGCCTCGGTTATTCACAAAAGTACATCACAGAACGCAGACCTATATCAGGGTGTCATTTCTTTGGCAGAAATATATCTAAATAAAACATTATCTGTTCTCGATACAACTGTGAGAAGAGTGTATACTGTCATAATACGGCATAACAACTTTGTTGCGACTGAGCACCCGTTTGTTCAAGTTATTGGAACATCCACCAAAAAAAGTTCTGCATCCATTCTGTAGAATGAAATTCAAACACTGGTTTGCCCTTTTCTTCCATGAACTGTCCAATTTCTTCTCATAAGTAAATAAGAAAAAAAAAACACCTAACCACAGCACCTTGTCTGAATGACCTGACCTCAGTGTGGTATGGCCGACCAGAGATTGGGTCTTTATCTCTGAGAAGGCTGTCAAAGTGACGGTGATGCAGGCTTCTGGATTGGATGAAATTAGCAGTTTTGATAGACAGCTTTATGAGGTTCTCCACCTTTAATGATTTGCAACTCAAAGTCTCCCGGTGCAACATTCAGTGAACAGTCCAAAAATCACATCGTCCATTTCATCATACGACGAGTGCGGTAAAACTTTCAGCGTCTGTTGTCATAACCTTTTATTGGCACTCTCTCCACGAGCTCTCCGGTGACGGTCATTCTGTCAACTACGTGGATGAAAATAGCCACTTGTCCAATGTCTGTAATGTCCATGCTTTCATCAGTTCCAACTGAAAATGCAATAAATTACTTTACTTTGTGCTGTAACTAGTTGTCCAAATCCACTGAAAGATCAAACATCCCTTCTGGAACTGTGTTTCTCGTGAGGTTCATTTTTGTAAAAGCCTGGCACCTTTCAGGGCGCACAATCTCTGCTGCCTTCATCATGGGTGTTATTACAAATTCAGCCTCATTAAATTGTTCTGAGGCCACTGTCATTTCACTAGCAATGATGTAACGAGCCTTCGCAACAGAGTCACTAATGGTACATCACAGCATAAAAAAACAAACAAACAAACAAACAACTGTGTGCCTGTCCAGGTAGTGATGTGTCCAGCAACACCAGTCCATCGAAGCATAAATTGAGCTCATTGAATGAAAACCAGTGTGCATATTGGTGCATGTACCACTTACACAAAACTTCTCTCCTCTTTTTTCCTATTCCAACAATTTCTATCCTTCCCTGCCAGAAGACAAACCAAGTACACTCCTGACGGTCTCTCTGATCACCTTGGCTGTCGTGGTCCAGTCTTCTGAAAGCTCCTCCTGTCCACCAACAGCCTGTCTCAGCGCTTTCTGAGAAGCCGTACAATACTCTTCCTGTCTCAGCTTCTCCCAAATGGTTCTTTGCACTACCTTTGTCTTCTGAATCAGAGTCATCCTACACACCACCATCCTATGCTGTCAAACTCCACTCTCCCCAGTCACGACCTGACTGTTGGTAACCTCCTTCAGGTTACAACTTCTTTTCTTTTTTAGTCCACCTGCATGCTTCTACCTCCGCTCTAGTAGGTCACTCTATGTTCTTGCCTCTTCTGGAAAAAAATGTTCACTACTGGCATTTCCATCCTTTTTTGCAAAGTCCACCACCATCTGTCCCAACTAATACTTTCCTGGATGCCATATTTACCCAAAACGTCTTCATAATTCCTGTTTCCTTCACCAACATGTCCATTGCAACCTGAACCAATCACGACTCTGTCTCTCTATCTGAGATGCTCAGAACTACTTCGAGTCACTCCTTCCAGGAGTTCTCTTTCACCTCGAGGTCACTTCCTTCGTGTGGGGCATACTCAATGACGTCGAATAAAAACTGGACTCCGAACTCTGCATCCATCTTTGGTTCCGCCCATGGTCAACAGGCTCTGACTTCTGGTCAGGGCAAAAAGTATGGTAAACATACACACATTGTTATGGAAAACAATGCAATAAATATATAATAATTAATTATGAAGGTTAAGATGAAACACACTTACCCGTGAAAAGTTACTTCTTTGCGCCCGCCTTCACCGTTTTGACAGCTACCGGCATACAATTGTAAGGATGTCAAAGGATGTCATGTTTCACGTGAAATAGTACCGAAAGCAATGTTTTGCCCTGACCGGGGGTTGACCACGTGAAAGGGGCCTGTGCCCAATCCAGTTTTTATTCTACATCATTGGCCATAACCACTAAAGACATTAGACATAACAACCGAATTTCAAATTTCAGCCTCATCACTCGATTTGTGATTCTGTTCACCTCCAAGACATTCTTAGCCAGCTCTTCCTTTAAAATAACTGCTACTCCATTTCACTTCCCATCTACACCAAGATAAAATAATCTAAACCCGGATTCTACACACAGTAGCTGAAGCTCCAACAGCGTCCTGCAGGTTAACAGTGCCATGTGCAGACGGGATTAAGACGGGACACCCTGCGTTATGGAATTGATGAGATGAAAATGTATATTTGTTTGGCAAAGTTTTAAACTGGACAACCGCCACTCTATTCTCGATTCTGACGATTAGACCACTTTCCGCTGACACTGGGATTTAATATGTGCACGATGTAAGATGCCACCAATAAACCAATCAGAGAACATTGCATAATGTGGACATTATGTACTCTGACCTCTGCCCCACCTCTGGTAGGTATGCTTCCAGTATGGTGCACAATTACATTTATGACCCACGCAATGTTGCAGAGGCGTTTCAACCAGGTCAGCCCAAAAACATCCAGAGTCTTGTTGAGCTTGAAGGGTTCAAGACAACAGTGCACAAAAGGAAGGTAATAACAAATGGTACCTTGGATTGCCTGAATAGGGAACTGAAGCAAATCATCAACCAAGGTCAAGAATCTGAACACTGCACCCTCAAATTAAAAATCTGACACTACTGACGCTCCTGAAATATGCAGGGTCTCAATGTTGCAGAGGTGGCGGTAAAGTGGTTTAGCTGGTAGAAGTGTCGGCCTTACAGTTATGAGCACCCGGGTTCGATCCCGGCCCTGCCTGTGTGGACTTTGCATGTTCTCCCCATGCATGCTGTTGCCTCCCATATCCCAAAAACATTAATTGGACATTCTAAATTGCCTCTAGGTGTGATTGTGAGAGTGACTGTTGTCTGTCTTCATGTGCCCTGCAATTGGCTGGCAACCAGTTCAGGGTGTACTCCGCCTCTTGCCCGTTGAAAGCTGGAATAGGCTCCAGCAGTCCTGCGACCCTCGTGAGGATAAGCGGCAGAGGAAATAGATGGATGAATATTGCAGAGGTGTGCGAACAAAATCTGGCGGATTTTCGAAAATCTCAAAGTGTTCCAAAAACACAAAATTGAAACACCTGAACAGGGACTAGAGAATCAGGTCAAGAGTCTCATGTTTTCTCAACTGAGTTACTCAGATGTGTATTTTCAGCATGACCCATAACCAGGTAATGTGTATGAAACTGGCAATGAGCCATTGTGAGAAAAGCAATGTGAAGTTCCAGTCGGGAATTTTACTTTTGCAACAAGAACCTGAGGTAAATGATCGAAAGTCAGGGAGGTGTGTACACTTGAAATGGATTACACATTCACATTACTTTTGGGAAGTTAAAACCAATCAAAAAAAGGACCAAATTGCAACATTGAAGTTATTCGGTTGAACACTCTGTTGGTTGATTAGCTTCGTTTCAGGGAGAAGTTGTGCAGTTGGGTCTGGTGAGGAGACAGGATTCAAAACTAGATTCTGCAAATCAGAAGCTCTCATTGGTTGTCAGCCTGAACAGGGTCTTGAACCCTGGACCCTCAGCTTAAAAGTCTGATGCTCTACCAACTGAGGTAGTCAGGCCACGGAGTTGTTGGTTGTTTGCCACTTTTTGTAGTTCATTACTACCTTTATTCATAGCAACTACCCAAAACCAGGATGCTCCAAGTTGGATGAAGTAGGATGGAAACTAAAAGCTGGTTCACTGTTCCACGGCCAGGACAAAAACCACAATGTTCCTCTTAAATCTGAGAGTCAACTTCCCTGTGGACGCTCGTCTCGAGCACACCTGAATCAAACTTATCAGGGAGGCTGAGGAGTGTTATCTCCCTGTGGCTGGAACACAACCTGTAGCTACGTATCTTTCAAAGGGGGACGACCACACCAGTCTGACAATCCAGAGGCATTGTTCCTGATGTCTGCGGAATGTTTCAGAAGGGTGTCAACCATGACACCCCCACAAATTCCAGAGCATTTAGGAATTCGGGGCAAATCTCGCAGAGCCTTGCCACCGGGGATCTTTTTAACCACCTCAGTGAGCTCAAACACAGAGATAGGAGAGTCCGCTTATTCTCTCCACCGACTCACAATGTCCCGAGTCGAGGTTTGCAGCGCCTCATCCTCACAATAAACAATGTTGACATTGCACTGCTTCCCTCACCTGAGATGCCATATGGTGGACCAGAATTTCCTCGAAGCCATCTTGAAGTCGTTCTCCATGACTGAATTTCTCCCACACTCAGGTTCTTTCCTCATCAACCACCAA
Organism: Syngnathoides biaculeatus; assembly: GCF_019802595.1. Taxonomy (NCBI): domain Eukaryota; kingdom Metazoa; phylum Chordata; class Actinopteri; order Syngnathiformes; family Syngnathidae; genus Syngnathoides; species Syngnathoides biaculeatus. The sequence continues at coordinate 60,794 of NW_026907533.1, forward strand.
AACTGCATTCCGCTTGGCCAACCGCGATCCAGCAGGCTCCGCAGGGGTCCGACAGGCCAAAAAGGCCCAAAAGGACTCATTCTTCAGCTTCACGGCATCCCTCACTATTGATGTCCACCAACGTGCTCGGGATTGCCGTCATGAGAGGCACCAACGACCTTACGGCCACAACTACGACCTCAGCAGTGGAGGCATGGAATATAGACCACTCGGACGCAGTGTCCCCGCCACCCTTGGAAAATGAGCAAGGTTCTGTCGGTGGTGGGAGATGAAACTCGTTTTGACAGAGGATTCTGCCAGCCGTTCCCAGCAGACCATCACAATATGTTTGGGCCTGCCACATCTGACCAGCATCTTCGTCCACCATCAGAGCCGACTAACCACCAGCGGATAATAAGTTGACAGCTCCACCCTCTCTTCACCTGAATGTCCAAGACATGTGGCTGCAAGTACGATGACACGACGACAATGTCGATCATCAAACTGCGACTGAGGGTGTCCTGGTGCCAAGTACACATATGGTCATTCTGGTGTTCTTTTTTGTCAGAAATATACAAGAGTACATTCAAAGTCTGACAACTCTCCAGCAGAGTGGTGCAGCAGAACAGTGCTGGAACCAAAACCTAGCAAATGGCACATTGAAACAATCCTCTGTTCGCGAGTTCTGTTCTTTAGTATCATTTGTCTTCAGATGGTGTGTTGAGCGAGTGTTCGTTTAAAGTCTTTCTGTTGGTGAAAAATATTATTCAATATTGACTTGTCTGCCGGCACAGTGGCTCAGCTGGTGAAGCGTTGACCTCACAGTTCTGAGGTCGCGGGTTCAATCCAGGAACCGCCTGTGTGGAGTTTGCATGTTCTCCCCGTGCCTCCGTGGGTTTTCTCCGGGCACTCCGATTTCCTCCCACATCCCAAAAACATGCAACATTAACTGGACACTAAATTGCCCCTATGTGTGATTGTGAGTGCGGCTGTTTGTCTCGATGTGCCCTGCGATTGGCTGGCAACCAGTTCAAGGTGTACCCCGCCTCCTGCCCATTGACAGCTGCGATAGGCTCCAGCACTCACTGTGACCCCCATGAGGATAAGTGGCAAAGAAAATGGATGGATGGATTGACTTGTCTTCTCATTGTCTGAGATCCGCAAGTTGTGACCATTTCTTCAATTCAAGATTTACTTCCAACTGGAAGAGAAATCCTCCTTTCAGTGTTCTGTCAACTTGAAATCACTGTTTAAGTACCCAAAAAGGTGCCACCGTATTTCAGCATAAACAACAAACATAATGACATTTGTGGAAACACTTTCTGGGGAGCTAATACTTTACATGCACATGCAAACAAATTAAATGAGAAAGAGAAAAATGAGGATAAGGAAGAGCTTAACTTTCTTGTGGCCGAAATCATGCCTTGGCCCCAGCGTCATGTGAGAGCCAATGAGTGTAGAATCTGGATTGACAAGAACATGGCAGTGGTGGGTTTTGAACCCACACCTCCTGAGAGCCTGGTCACGGGAGGGGTGGTGCCGATCCCAGCTGTCAACAGGCAGGAGGCAGGGTACACCCTGAACTGGTTGCCAGCCAGTCGCAGGGCACATTGAGACAAACAGCCACACTCACAATCACACTTCGGAGCAATTTAGAGTGTCCAAATAATGTTGCATGCTTAGGGGATGTGGGAGGAAACCATAGAAAACCTATTCAGAACATGCAAACTCCAAACAGGCAGGGTCAGGACCGAACCCAGGACCTCAGAACTGTGAGGCCAACACTTTACAGCTGCTATTCTGTGTCACCCCTTAAAAGAACAACAACAATAAAAAAAAGGATGAGAAAAAAATACTTTTCAACTTGGACTTTGTACATTCACACATGAAGCTGGCATCACCTCTGTTGGCAACTTATTCCATTTGCGTGCAGCATCATCGCGAAAAGCTTCGTCATTATGTTTGCCTTGATTTCTACACTCCACTATTTGACCCGAGTCTGTTGATTACAGAGCTCTTCTGGGTTTTTATTACGTAAGCATTTCTTTCATGTATTCTGGACCTAAACGGTGTCGTGATTTTTAGACCAGCTCTGGTACCAGTCCTCTTGAGAGGGGTCAGACTCTCTTCCACTCTGGACTTGCCGACGGTGAGAGGCACCCAGCAGGTGTGGTTATCCTGTTCTCTGCCTGTACGCTTGGGTTCACCCCGGTGGTCGAGACGGTACCCTCCCTCCGCCTTCAGGTAGTGGGGACGGGTCCTAACTGTTGTTTGCGCCTATGCACCAAACAGAACTTAAGAGTACCCACCCTTTTTGGAGTCCTTCGAGGGAGTGCAAGAAAACGCTCCTGCTGGGGACTGCATCATTCTGCTGGGGGATTTCAACGGTCACATGAGATCTGGAAAGGCGTGATTGAAAGGAATGAACCCCCTGATCAGAACACGAGTGGTTTTCTGTTTTTGGACTTCTGTACTCATCATGGCTTTTCCATCACAAACACCATGTTCAAGTATAAGGGTGTCCATGCGTGCAGTTGGTGCACCCGAGGTCGCTGTTCAATTTCTTTGACTTTGGGGTTGTGTCATTCCCCCAGAAGATTTGGATGAAGTGGCTGGGAAGAAAGAAGTCCTGGCATCCCTGCTAAAGAACATGCCCCGACTTCAGGAGACAACCAAAAGTCAAATGGAGAGTGCAGGCATTGATCCCGCGACATCTCACATGCAAAAGGAGTGCTCTAACACTTGCGCGAATTCCCATTTTCTCAAACAGCAACAAAAACAAGCAGCCAAATTATGTCAACCAGCAGAACAGAGAGCCAAATGGAGAATGAGGGAACATGCAGAGCGAGTAAACAAAACTGACATAGAGTACAAACACATAGTAGAATCAGGAAGGCATCACATATGTAACGAGTAGGCCACAGTGAGAATTGAACTCACGACCCCTGGTTTACAAGACCAATGCTCTTTTTTCATTGTTTCATCACTTTAATCATCCAACAAATGTAAATGGACCAATGTAACAGGTGAATTTAAAATGCTGTTTTTAAATGGTGATTTTATTTATTCTGCAAAAATGTATCTTTGCCCTGTGTGTAAAGTAAACGAAGGAACTGACATCGACAAGTTTGGAAAGAGTTTCAAAGGCCATTTCTAAATCTTTAGGAGTCCAGCGAACCAAAGCAAGAGCAACTATCCTCAAATGGAAAAATCATGGAACAGTGGTAAACCTTCCCAAAAGTGGCCGGCCTACAAAGATTACCAAAAAAACAGCAATGGCGATCCAGGATGCCACAAAGGAACTCTAGACAACTTCAAAAGAACTGCAACCCTCCCTTTCCTCAGTTAATAGTCTTAGATAGTAATAGATAGTGCACGTGGATGAGGTGGTGTCGTCCAGCCTCACCTTGCCCTGTGAGGAAGTTGTAGATCCACTGGAAAATGGCAGGCGAGACGCTGATCTGGAGAAGTTTGGAGGAGAGAAGTTCAGGGATTACTGTTAAACGCAGAACCATGAATTCTGCTCTTTACAAGAAAAGGCTGGTGGTGAATATTCACCCATCATTTTGTGATCTCCAACTGAAGCCCACTTGGGTTCTGCAGCAGGACAATGATCCAAAACACACACAAAAAAAAATTACAGTCACTTCTGAACACCTTTAAAAACAAAAATAATGTTGTGAGTGGTTTAGTCAGTCAGTCTTGATTTCAATTAAATGTATTGGCATGATCTTAAAAAAGCTGTTCATGTTTAATTAAGACAACTCTATAAGAAAGAAGAAAAATATCTCCAGAGACACGTAAGGACTAATTTCCAGTTATAGAAAATGAGTTCAGTTGTTACTCCCGAGGGTGGCCCAACAAGTTATTACATTTAGGGGGTATTACTTTGTCACACATCCAAGTAACTTTGAATATTCTTTTCTTCTAATAAATGAAATCAGCATTTGAAATATAGCAATTTAAGTTCACTTTGGAGTGGCACGGTGATGTATCTGAAAAGCGAAGGCCTCACAATTCTGAGGTTCAATCCCATTCCCGTCTGTGTGCATCTTCTCCCCGTGCCTGCGTGAGTTTCCTCCCACATACCAAAAACATGCAACATTAACTGGAATACTAAGTTAACTCCTTTAAGAAGAGGTGTGATTGTGAGTGTGGCTGGCAGTCAGTCCGGGGTGTACTCTGCCTTCTCACTGGTTAAATACATTTAGTTTCTTCATATTGGTTTTTACGTGAGATCAGGGGAGAGCGCGAACGCAGAGCCCCACTACCAGAAATTATGCAGTTGAGATTCCCACATTTGGGGAATTCGCAGGGGTCAGCACAACCCAGGTGCAATGGTTGAGCCTCACCCTGGGAGAACCACCTTCTTGATCATGGTATCTCCCCTGCCAGGTAAGTATGGGATAAAATGGTGCGAGCACGCAAATCACACCCGGTCACGCTAAATCAAGCGACGGTGTCATCACGATCACGAGAACAACCACACACACATCGGGCAAACCTAAACGCAAGACATGAAAAATGATGATGATTTTAATTTTGAGTTTTAATTGAGGTAGTAAATTGAAACCAAGAAAGCAGTGGAACATCGGGAGACAACAAACATCTTCACCTTAAATCGAATCTCGATGTTCCACTGGAACTGACAAGATTATTTTTTTTTTAATAGGTCTCGACACACCTACCTGTCATTTGAAACCTTTGAAGCTCTCGTCCTTTGCACCTGTGCAATCCATTTTTCACGCCGAACCGGGTCTTTTGGAAAAGTGTGAAGAGTGAATCCATCCTCCCGAGTGTTTAAGCAATATCCAGCAATATAACTAACGAGCCGGCATTTTGGTTAACATGAAGGAAGGAAGGTGGCGTCCTTTTCCCAAACTTGTTATGGCCCAGCCGGTCCTTGTCCTGGCCATACCAGTCCCCGATGCGGAACACAACTGCCGCAATCAGTGGAGGAACACACCTGTGCTTTTTCTCAAGTAATCATGTTCCATTGATTAAGAACCACACGTACGGTCTAGCTGTCATGATCCTGCCGCTTCAACACGAGCTGCGCGGGTGTCCGCGCAGCTGCGCTGATTGGAAGGTGCACACCTGCGCCTCATACAGCCTGATTATGCTGTGGATTTATATGACCGCGATGACAACTGGCCGGCGTCAGTTCGCATGATCTTCATGTCCTGTTCGTGTGCTCCGGTATCCCTGATCGAACCTGTGTGTACCGACCTTCGTCCATTCTCCGACCAACCTTGTAAGCCTAACTCCTTCGTTACTTCTGCCTGCTTTGATTGTTCTCCTGTGTACCGCTCCTGCCTGTCCGCTCGCCTGCTCTCTTCGCCCGACGTCCCAACTACCGCCGCTGCACCGGACTGCTTCTCGATCCCCTACCTCTGCATATAATAAACGTGTCTCCTTGAACTACCTTGCATCTTCCGAGTCCTGCATTTGGGTCCTACTCTCGTTCCGATGGGACGTGACACTAGCCTCTGCCAGCTCCTTGCCTCATGCCTCATTACCGCAATATCGGGACTTCAAGATGGCTGACAATGAACTGACGAAAGCAATCAAAGAATGAAACATTAGCAAGCACAAAAAGGATTTGAAACAAAGGGACATTCAGTGGAATTTCAATCCTTCCTTCAGACCACGGAGAAAGTTGGGAGCGACTCATCCGTTCAATTCGGAAGGTTCTAAATGTAATAACGAGAGAAGAGTTCTTGGAAGAGGAAGGTCTTCACACCTTGTTCTGTGAGGATGAAGTTATAATAACAGACCCATCAAATGGGCATCTTCTGATCTCAACGATTTGGGGGCCTTGACACCTAATCATTTGCTGTTGCTCAAGGTCAAGCCAGAGTTGCCGCCAGGAGTGTTCTGTAAGGACGATCAATCACTGCAGATGGAAGCAAGTACAGTATCTGGCTGATGTCTGCTGGAAATACTGGTATGAAGAATTCCTCACACAGCTTCAAGAACGTCAACGATGGTCTACGCCTGGAAGAAATCTTTGTGTTGACGATGTGGTGCTGGTTGTGGATGATCACCCAGAAATTCTTGGTCACTTGCAAGAATTGTGGCAACTTACCCTAACAAGAACGGGTTTGTTTGTCAAGTGAAAGTCAACACTAATGAGCTTTGTCAGCCAGTAACGAAGATGTCTTCTTCAAGAGACTGAAAATAATTGTATATAGTTTTAAACCCGTTTTGTCTTTTTCTTGTCCACAGGGCTAAGAGACATTTTGAATATCTGAACTCTGATGTAAATATGTAAAATTCATCCAGGGATCCTTGACTCAAGCACAAACAGGACATATTAGAATGCTTAATGTGTAGAATATTTATTTTAAAAATGGGAGAGGTGTTCTTCACAAAGTGGAAGAAACTTCAGCAGACAGTTGAAAGTCAAAAGGAGATTGCAGGAACAAATCCCACTCCATCCCATGTGCTCAGCAAGCAAATTTCCCTGTTTTGCCAAGAATGCAACAAGAAAAGAAAATTACCAAATGAATTCAACAGAAAACCGAAAGGGAAATGGAGAAAAATAATAATAATTTGAGATTAAAAAGAAAAATTGCAACGGTGGACATCCACATGAAGCACACGATGATCTCCAAGCCAAGCAGAGTTAGTGAACGGGCAGGGAGCCTTTGTCTGATTTTCTGATCAGCTCGAATAAAAAGGGGGTCCCAGGAAGCCCATCAGAAAAAAATTACAAGATGTTTTTCTTTTCATTCACAGGATTTGTTTTCATTTCCAGTTGATATTTTTGTTTACAAGTTGTGTTTTTCTCATTCACAGTATTTTTTCTAATTTTTTCATTTACATTTATTTTTTTTGTTGACAGTATTTTTTCCCATTTCTTATATATGTTTTAAGGCCCTGAAACATACGATCCACTTTTCTCAGACAGGCATGAACATTTTCTCAGTTTTCCCTCATTTAAACACTCTCAAAGTTCAAATCTTTGTAAATTAAAAAAAAAAAATACACAACTGCATTCAACAATGAAACCAAAGATCAAAACCTGTTTGAGGCCAATACGTTGATTTGAGAAATAAAACTATAAACGTTCTTCTATCTTTTTTTTCTCTTTACAAGTGTTTTCCTATAAAAAGAGAAATATTTGTGTTTTTTTCAATTACAAATCAAATTTTAGTGATCAAATCTCTGAAATTATTCACAGCGAAGTGATGGATAATTTTACGGGAGCATCTGACTGTAGGTGTCTTATGATGAAAAAGAGTGATGGGTTGTTGTTGGTGCTTTTTTTTTTCCTTCTGGGCGAGAATATTCTTACAAACAGACATCCCACCTTCAATTATGTTTGAGAACTGAACCCACGACGAAACGCAGCGGGCCCGCTGGCAGCCCAGGGTGATCGTCCCGCCCGGTAGGTTTCAAAAGTCTGCAGGCATTGTCAGCATGTTCAATGGCTACATTGATTACAATAGTAAGTAAAGATATTTTTTATATAATGTGAGCGCATATGCATCACATACTGTAAGCTGTCACTTTTGTATCTGCATTGTTGCGTTTGACTTATCGCCTGATTGCTGTGAGCAAGATAGCTGCGTTCATCAGGCTTCAATCCAGAATGTTCCATCATCGTGGTGGCATTAGGCTTTCAAACGTATTCAATAATTGCCACTTTTTAAAGTCTTTCTCATCGTGATAATTATTGTGCAATTCACACTTGTGTTTTCATTCCGTTAATTTATTTCCAGTTGGGAAAAAATCCTCTTTTTAATGATCTGTCAATTTAAAATCAATGTGTAAGTCTTCAGAAAGGCGCCAGTACAGATCAGCACTTTGATTTGACCAAGGAAAGACCAATGATCATAAAAGTTGACCAAATACCAAACGTGTCTTGGAGTCTGATAAAGGCATAAAACAGCTCAGCCGAATTCTTTTAAGACTGGTATGAAAGTACATATGACAAGTTAGTACATGCAGCGGAAGCGTGCTGGGCCCATAACCCAGAGGTTGATGCATCGAAACCATCCTCTGCTAACATGCAGGGAATTGCCATTGCTATTCAGTGAGAAACAAAAACTTGGCTCTTTATTGACTGAGTACTACTTCCACAATAATCGTTTGACTGGAGAAACACAACATACACATGTGTATTTTACTGCCAAAGTTTCCAGTCTGGACAGGGTCACTGGTCTGCATGTCATCGTGTCTAACATGCAAATCTCTCAACATATTCCACCAAGGCAATCTTTGTGTGCAGAGCAAACACCACCTCCAAGCAATTGTTCATGTTCATCCCATTTAAAGATTGAAAATACAATTAAATATTGAACACAATACGCATCTGCCAAACACTGCACAAAATAGTATTTGGTTGTAAGAATTTAAATTGATTCTAACCTGAAGAACGTTGCTTGTTGTTGGTATTCTTAATGAAACACGATCATTTTCACTTTCCAAATGTTGATCTCCTCACAATCCTATTTTGAACCATTGGGATGCAACTAATATACACGAGTGTTCAAAATAATCCCAAACCAATGTAATTAACCAGATTAATGGACATTTTCAGTTTATTGTTTATTGCTACTATTCAAACAACGGTGGTGCAGCTGTCGAGCATTAGTCCAACAGTTCTGAGGAACAAGATTCAAATCCTGGGCCCTGCCCGTGTGAAAATCCCCAAAACATTCAAGCGTTCATTGGAGACTAAATTGCTGTCAGGTGTGATCGTGGGTGTGTTTTCTCAGTTTTGGTGCAGAACAAGTTGGCATCTTGGCTTAGCTACAACGGATGGTCTGTAATGCGAAGCACTGGAGATGTCAGGGGCGGAGTCAAGGATGTTTCTTCCGCGTTTGGCTCCGAAAGTTGGCACGTATCCGGACTGTGCTTGGATTTCAAATATGTTCTTTATTTTCAATTTTTATTTTCAATTAATGTCCAAAATACATGTAATAATAATATTACTTCACATTGGAGGGTTTTTGTACATATGCATTTTGGGGAGAGTCTTCCTTTAAGTAGATGGATTTCTTGATCAAGTGGATTCTTCCAAATTGTAGATGATAATTTCTTTTTTGGGGCTAATACTGGGTTGTTACCCCCAACGAGGTGTCACTCATTGCTTCCATGTTTATAATGAAGTTTTTGGGAACTCATGAAAGGGGGTTATGTAGACATGACATTTACTTTGTTGGTTCAGAAACAAGAATTTAAATAAACGTTTCATTGGAGAGGGAAAATCTGATCAAGAGGTGTAACAAATTATAGGCTCTTCAGCTAAAATGATCTCTAATGCCTTAAAACAAAGAAAAGCCAGTGACACATTCCAGAAAATAGAAGACAACCATCACAATTGGTCACAGAATAACCAGAATGGCAAAGGCTCAGTCAATTATGATCAGTTCCAGGATGTCAAGTGAAGACAGTGAAGCATGGTGGTGCAAGCATCATGATATGGGCACGCTTCTCCGACTATGGTCTTGGGCCTAGTTATTGCCGAGCAGGGATCATGGATCAGTTTGCATATGTCAAAATACTTGAAGAGGTCTTACAAGTAAAGGTTTCCCACTTTGAGAAAATGTCCATCTTGTTCTAAGTGACACGTCATCTCAACTTTTTACTTTTTATCATCTTGGTCAGTGTGAGAAGTATGACGTCGTGTTGGATCGCATGTCCTGCTGGGATCCCCCAAACATTTTGATTTTGTTTCTCTCATTGTATTTTACCCTGACAATATAAATGGCTTGTGGATGATTTTTTCTAGGGAGAATTGCAGCAGAAGTGTCAGGATGCTGATGAGTTTTACTTTTCAACTCGCCAAAAAAACTACATCCACATGGACCATCGAGAAATGGACCATTACTTGTACCAATGGCTGAAGTGTTACATGACACCATCTTTACTCATATCTGCAATGTCCGCGCAGGAGACTAAGATTCAATTCCTGTGTGAATGAAGTTTTTTCTCAATGTCACCTTTTGGTGAGGTTTTTCATGGCAGGTTTAAACACAATAAACAATATTCATTTTAAAAGTCCTTGCGCCGACTCAATTTTGAAACAAGTACCAGTCACATGTGTGGTACACATCTCCATCGCTTAACTATGATAACTTCCACTCGACTCAAAATTTACAATGTGACCACCAAACCAAACAGCTCCCCGAGAAGCAAGCGACAAAACAAAGCCTGTTTCCACCCGGTCTCGAACCAGGGACCTTTCGCGTGTGAGGCGAATGTGATAACCACTACACTATGGAAACTGCTATCATCTAAACTCTCTCACACTTTTTTTGCTTCCTCTTTTGCTCTCACCTCTACAGACAAACTCACATTCACACTTTACTCATTGACTCACATTCACACTATCTCTCGCGCACTTTCACATTCACATCTCAAAAACAGTCTGACCCAATTTCACGTTCACACACAAACACAAACTACCTCTCTCACACAGAGACACTCACAAACAAAAAACTTCTAAATGGGAGTGTAAAATCGTTTGCAAGATTTCACGAGATGTTGCACTTCTGGTGGGTAACAAAACTGGATGAGAGCAGCGACAAAAAAATTAAATGTTTTTAACATTGGTGAACAGATACATGTTTTGCATCATCGGGGATAATTTGCACTCCTAAAAGGTTTGTAACAACGATGCTTTTGTCGTAACTTGTTTTTATTAGGAGTAATCCATGTTTGTGAGAAGAAATAAACACAAACCCTTCGTCACATTTCCCCTTCACCCCCCCGTACAAAGTTCACTGTTAGCGGATTTTCTGGACATTCATAATGTAGAAAACGATCTCGTGTTTTCAAATACAAGGATGACTTTATTTCTGAAGAGGAAGTTAAACTACTTCAGAAAAATGCTGAGGATCACTTTCCTGGAGTGTGAAAAGCGCAAACCCAAATCTATTTCCGACATAAAGTACAGTGAAGAAAAGCTCAAGCCAATAATGATGTACAAAATCATTTGAATGTGTGCTTTCAGGGATGTATGTATTTCTTTTTCTTTCAGATTTCATTTTTAACATGAGCGCATTTACAGTACAAGGCTGCGGCTTGTTGCAAGATCGGAAGGGCACATATTCATGTGGAACGTGCAAACCAAATAATAAACCATTTTCAGCTGCTAGGCCACATTTCTGCCCCATACTGACTCATTTTGACCAAAATCCTTCAAATATGTTCAACTCGAGTAAATTTACAAGCGTCATTGTTGAAAGAAATATCAGAAGCTGGAGGGATGTGAACAATAAATGTGCATGTAGTTAAGTATTCAAACATGTACAGATTATCAAGATTATTAATCTTCCAATATGTATTTAGGAAATGCTGCATTTCATTTTAGATTTGAAAATAAACGAAATGATGAGAAGGCCAAATTTTACATTGCATAGATGTAATGTGGTGCCATGGTGGCTCAGCTGGTCAAGCGCTTGTCTCACAGTTCTGAGGTCCGGGCTTCAATCCCGGACTCACCCGTGTGGAGTTTGTACGTTCTTCGAGTACGTGCGTGGGTTTCCTCCAGGCACTCCAGTTTCATCGTTTCATCCATACCACTTATGATTTCAGTGACAAATGTGAAACCAAAACTTGAAAGGCATTGGCATCATATAGTCTCGCCCCACTATTTGAGAAGCACTGCATCAGAGGAGGATATGTAAGGGCATTGCTGGTGTAGTGGTTAGCATAGCTTCTTTCCAAGCAGTTGTCCTGCGTTCCCAGCCAATGCATTGGTTGACCATGGTCTCAAGTTGTATTGACTGGCTGTATCTCTGTGAGTGGTCATTGGAGGTGGCAACCTTTTTTTCCCCCGTGGCCCGTGCATCAGCGCGCCGTTGCTTGGGGCGATTGACAACGGTCTACAGTCCCGAAGCCAATCGGGATAGAGCACACAATATGGGGTTTCCCTGAGCGAATTTGGCTACAGAACACAATCCACATTTATTCACTGTAAAAAAAAAAAACGAATCCTGCTCCACTGCAAAAAATGACAAACACATACGCACAAAGGCCGCGGAAAGTGAACCGCGTTCAACTAAGGGAACACTGGATTTGAGAACATGGATGGTTTGTTCAACAAATCACAAAACTGCTGAACATTGTCTTGAACACTTCACAAATCTAAGTTATCTAACGATCTAAACAGTCGCTGAAACATATCATGTAAATGAAGGTGAGAGAGAAGAGAATTTAAGAATGAAGCAAACCTGAAGTAAATATATTTAAGGAGAAACATGAACAAAAGCAAGAGGGAAAGAGAAAAGGGGAGAGGAATTACTGGTGCAATCCAGTGTGTGGCTCCTGCCGTTGTCCCCCGAACATGGATGGAGTAAAAGTAAACTCTGGGAGTCGCTGTCGGGTTTCCGTGGCGTTGTGTTGCAGGTTCTTGCTGAGGCGGGCGTGAAACCTGAAGACCTTTAGGGCCATGTCCACGCTGGCCAGGCCATCAAAGAAAGTGCTAAGGTGAGCGTACACGAGAGACTGTGTACGAGAACATTCAAACACAAAGCATCTTATTTTTTATTTTCATGCAAAACAAAGTACACGCATGGAAAATACATATTTCTATTCTATATTTACTCATACCGGGGCGGCACAGTTGCTCAGTTGGAAAGTATTGCCCTCACAGTTCTGAGGTCCTGGGTTCAATCACAGACCCGCCTGTGGGCAGTTTGCATGTTCGCCCCGTGCCTGCGTGAGTTTTCTCCGGTTTACTCCCACATCCCAAAACATGCATCATTAATTGGATACTCTAAATTGCCCCTTGGTGTGGCTATTTGTCTCTATGTGTGCCCTTTGATTGGCCGGCAACCAAGACTGAGTCCTTACTTTTGTCATTTCCGACCATTGTGCTCCCGATTCAAGGAAGTCCTGGAGAGTCAGCACTGCTCCCCGTACTGGCCAACCAAGGTCTCACTTTTGAGCAGGGAGCAATTTAATTTCCACAAACCCCTCCAAAACGTCACACCAGTGAGGATTTGTAAAGTGTAGGATAAAAGCAGATAGTCTGAGAAAAAAATCAGGGATTAAAGTTGCACCCGCAGATGAGCAGTCCCGTGTTAAAATATAATCTATTTGAGGGGCTTTCGAGTTGTCTCCACTGAACCAGGTAAAACCTTGTTTTCTCGGATGCATCACTTTAAAACAGTTTTTTAATTTAAAAACCTGACACATGTTTTGAAATAAGATATATGTTTTGTCAACTTTAAAAATCATCCCCAGCTCCTTTTTTGTCCTCTCTTCTTCACGCGCAGTAAAAATGTCCTCCCATAATAAGTGGTGTCCTACCCAGCATATAAGATTGTAAATTCTCTCAAAGATCATACCTGTCATTGTTTTCATTAAAACCAAAAATATTTAAGAGAGTTAAATCGTGGCCCAGAAATTTTTAATGTGCAAGTAGTGCTCTTCCATGTTTAACCACTGTGCTCCCCTTTACCTCAACGTGGGAGTTATTTATTAATATAGCCACTCCATCATTTTTATTTTCATTTGACCCACTCCAAAATGACGGGAGTGGCCACATATCCTCCCACTCTTTGGAATATTTTAAAAAGGGTAAACCACATTCTTGGATTAAAAACACATCGGACTTTAAAGTTTGAAGAGATGATAAAAAACTTTGAGCTCTGAATTTAGATTTTATTCTTCTAACGTTTATTGTTGATACTCTTAGGGTGATGGGAATTATTTTAAATTTTAAAACATGCAAGACTTCTCCAATTAAAAGATGTTAAAAGGGAGCCTGTTCTGGTATTTCTCGGGATTTAAGATCTTCTTTTACATCAGTAATTTGAGCCTTTTCAATGTTTTTATTTTTGACTCTTGGAGTTGGTCTTTCCTGCAATCTTTTATTCATCGTGGTTTTGGTGTTGACGTTAAAACAATGTTTAAAAAGGAGAGTTCATTTGGTGAACATGAGGGAAATATTCTTGATTCATTTTAGCTGTCTGAATTTGGGGGCTTTCCTCTTTTTTTTTTAGCCTCAAGAGGACTGAGAGGAGAGTTCTGATTTTAAAATGCAATTCCAAAAGAGCCATACAATATTTTGAAAACTAAATATATGTGTATTAATGCATTTTATGTAAAACCAACACTTTTAGAGTACCATAAGTCTCTAAATTTAAATAAATATTATTATGATATTGCTAATCAATAATGACAAAAGTACTTCTTACCATTAATGTGACTTCTTTGATGATGGCTTTGTCATCTGTTTCATGCTTCATTGAATTCAACTTCATGCAGCCTTTGAGACTTCCATCCATTATGGGTGAACGTAGGTTGGTCTTAATGTTTTTTTTAAATGTGAGACTTTTCATATTGGACTTTTCATTGGTCGAGCCAAACATTCTCAGTACAGCAATACTCACACACCGCAGTTTGTGGTATGTGACGGGAAGTGTGTTCCAACTTTTCACAATCACCTGGTCTGCAGGTTTAATTTTTTTCATTTCTCCCCACTTATGTGCGCTTGCCAACAATGCTTGCCAAACGAGGCATGTTTTTAAATGTTTCTAAAAATATCTGATGGTGGGCGGCACATAACCACGCTGCCTAAGGATTGTAAGAATTGTAATTAAGAGTGTACCCCTTTAAGAGCAGAGGGGGGTGGTGCAAGGTACACGAGGAAGAAGAATGTCGCTGTGCATCATGTATAATGACAATGCTTGGGTGAAGATGTCAGTTCTATAACGGATCCAATCAGTTCCAGTTGCCTCAGTTCAACTTTCGCATATTACCGAGAGGTGGATGGCTGAGAAGCTCAATCAAAACACTCCCAGTGGGTAGATTTGGATATCCGGTGAATCATTTGATAAATGTCATCTACTCCAAAAGTCAGTCACCCAACATAGAGCTCGAACCCACGACCCTGAGATTAAGAGTCTCATGCTTTACGGACTGAGCTAGCCGGGCATGGAATCTGTGACACACATACATCTTGTGGTACCTTCGCTGTTTAATGCTACTTCAACTTAATTTGACAGCATCCCTATTACCACGGAGATGGAGTGTATAAATGCACACACACATCATCCTCTTTTCACTTACACGCATACGGACACACACACACACACACACACACACACACATGCACACGTGCAAAAAAGCATGCAAACACAGACAGACACAAATGCACACACAAATGCACACAAGAGTTTCAGTTTTCATGTGAAAATATTTACCCAGGTCTTTGGCTGCTCTGATTCAAATATTGGTGTTTCTAGAAGTGGTATGGGTGGCATAGTGGTTCAGGTGGAAAGCGCAGGCCTCACAGTTCTGAGGTTCCAGGTTCAATCCACGAACCACCTGTGTAGAGTTCGCATGTTCTCCCCGTGCTTGCGTGGCTTTTCCTCCCGCATCCCCAAAAAACATGCAACATTAATTGGACACATGGTGGCATCCTAAAATGCCCCTTGGTGTGATTGGGAGTGTGACTGTTGTCTGTCTCGATGTGCCCTGAGAGTGGCTGGCAATCAGTTCAAGGTGTTCTCTGCCTCCTGCCCGTTGACAGCTGGAGTAGGCTCCAGCACGCCCCGTAACCCTCGTGAGGATAAGCAACAAAGAAAATGGATGGATGGATGAATGAATGGACAAAACATTTTCCCCCTACAATGAACATTTTTACCACACAATAAATAAATAAATGACAGAGAAAGTGCTAACTTTCAAAATAAAAGTGCACTTCTACAGCCGGTTCCAATTATAGCGCAACAACATCACACCATTACATAAACTCAATAGTAGGGTATATAATTGGCAACTAAGACAAGTCTCTCAGAGGCCCGACCAGTGAATCAGTGTCAAAAAGCTTGCACTGTATTTGTCATTCAAGTGAGGACTGGGCAATTTTCTCCCATCTTTTAGGGGAGGCTTTTTTTTGCTCATGAGATGACCAAAAGCCTAAATTCATGCAGTCTTTGAACAGAACAACAGGAAGGGGCCATCAAGAGTTGAACAAGAGACCTCTTAACCTGCAGTCAAATGCTTCACCACTGAGCTACACTCCCATGTCTTCCTGCTTCCTCTTCGTTCTTTAGACAATTCAATATTCATCATTCGTTCCAGTTGTAAAATGCGTATGATTGAGAACTATTCGGATCAAAGGATTTGTGCCTACCCGGTGCACTCGATCATTTTAGTTTAATTCCTGATTGTCAGTAATGTTTTACTTCTGACACTCACGTCTCCTGTAGCTCTGCTTGAGGAACCTTCCACTGTTCTTGGTCCCAGGACAAAGCTCTTGAAAAGTCACCTCTGTGGTGCATGTCGGACCCTCAAGTTTCTTAGTTCACATTGGGGTCGTTTCTGACTGAGCAATGGTAAAGTTTCTCGGCTATTTTCAGCAGCTCCTTCACGAATACAAACATCAATTGTGAAATTTTGAATGACGACAAATTTGGAAGAAGTGGACATTTGGATTTTCACCCAATAACTTCAAGTTTACACCTCAGTGACAAATGAAACATTCCTGACAAAAGCAGAAGTCAGTCAACTGCACGAGAAGTCAGCTCCTGCCACATAGTATGTCTTTTCCCGAGGAATGGCATGTGACTTTAAAGCAGAACCTTTTACATCCATCAGAATGCTAAAGAAATGACCCTAACGTGATTTGAACAGACAATGTTCTGATCTGGAGTCAAACACGCTACCGTTGCGCCACAGAGTCAGTGACAACAAGCTTCTTTAGAGGTGTAACCTCAAAACGAGGGTATATCGGCAACCAACACAAGTCACTGACATGCCCGACTGGTGAATCCGTGTCAACAAAGCTTGCACAGTTATTTGTCTTACAAGTCAGGAGTGGGCAATTTTGTCCCATTTTTGAGGGGAGGGTTTTTTTTTTGCCCATGAGATGATCAAAACCCTGAATCCATGCAGTTTCTGAACAAAACTTTGGAGGTTCTGCAGCTCTGTGCTTCATGGAGACTTAGCTTTGTGGATGAGTGTCTGACGCCGCCATGATGCTCCCTGTCTTCAACCTCCATTGCGCGGACTGTGTCGCTGAGCTAACACAGAAAACGAAAGGCGCTGGAATATGCTCTTATAGCAACGAGAAATGATGCATGGATGTTATACAGCTCAGCACTCACTGCAGCCTGCTTTTAGAGTTGCTGGTTTTGAACTGTAAACCGTTTTATTCACCACATGAGTTCCCCATAAGTTTGTCATGCATGTTTGCAAATGTGCACAAGTCAGAAAATGAAAAAAAGCTACAACAGAAGTGCTTGTTGTGGCCGAGTGGTTAAGGTGATGGGCTTGAAATCCATTGGCGTCTCCCTGTGTAGGTTTGAATTGTTCCAACAATGCAATCATAAGACTGGTTTGGGGTCAGGTCAGTCCTGTGGTCTGGGAGAAGATTTGCCTGTTATAATGCAGTATCAACAAATACATTTTAGCATTACTGTATATTTGCATGATAAAATCCAGAAAATATAAATACAAATACAGCAGCATCAAGGCGACACAACACAATTCAGCGACGGTACGACAATCAAACATGAGAAGAAAACGCACCAACAAGAATATGCAAGACACTAAAAACTTTACAAGACAATTTGACAAAACAATCCAATCTAGAACAATACACACCACTATCAAGACCACGATCGAGACAAGATGATCAGGATCTGACAATCCAGCCTTATAAAAAACAAAACAAAACAAAACAAAACAATACATAACACAGGATGATGCATAAACAGATACTAGAAAACAATATGTGATACAATCTCTACACTGTATGTGAGTATATGTGGGCTACACACCCCGTGTTGTGTTTATCAGAACTATACGGAGGAGAGAATCTGACCACAAACTGAGCAGGGAAAAGGTTTCTCTTCAGTGAGTCTTCTCATTTCATTTGCTTTTTCTTAAGTTTTCCCTCACAGAGAAAATTTCCATCGTTGACGTCAGTGTGACATGTAATATCACGTTTGGACTTTTTTCATGTCATCATCAGTGAGGAGAGTGTGACATCATGTCATCACTATCTGACATTGGAGCTGCTCGTGATCCCTCAGCTTTGCAGTTTTTCACTTTGGTCATTTTGCTTGGGCCACATTTGCTTGAAGTTGAAAGCATTTTGTTCATAGAAGGTTCTCAATGGTTGAAAGACATTCATTTCTTTTTGATTGGGAAAATGGATTTGATATAATGTACAAGCAAATTGAGTCATACTCACTGTTTTAACAAGTGTTATTTATCAAAGATTGGTGGAACGGTGGCTCAGTTGGTAAAGCATTGTTGGTAAAGCACAGTTCTGCGGTCCTGGGTTCAATCCCCGACCTGCCTGTGTGGAGTTTCCATGTTCTCCCCGTGCCTGTGTGGGATTTCTCCGGGGACTCCGGTTTCCTCCCGCATTCCAAAAGCATGCAACATTAATTAGACACTTGTTGTTGACATTTGCTCTATGGCGCCATCAAGCGGTCGAGAAGCCCAATTCTATGGCTATTTCTTCAAGAAAATGCTTTGAATGTGCTTGCATTACTATTTGAAAAAAATGCATCATGTCCTCTAAGGATTATTTGTTGTCCATTATTTATGAATTTGTCACCAAGAAATCGCAGGGCACTTGGAGAGCTGAAAACCCGCACAGGCCTCACAAGCGAGGCCGGGATGTGAAGCCCGGTCCTCAGAAGTGTAGGGCGGATCACCAGTCGGCCACCATACTACACTTAATTACTCAAGAATTTATTTTGGATGTGTACTTTTTAAAATTTGTAGTCTCCAAAAAAACAATTTTCATTTCAAATGAAATATTGATACAAAAGCTTTATACTCCACAGTACGTAGCTATTTATAAACGTCTTGGCTCGTTCATCACCCAGAAACTTCCTTCTTTTTGTGTAAGTTAAAATGCGTTAAATGTCTCATAACTTTCGAGAATAAGCGCACAGTATTTGTTATCCGCTGCAATAGTTCGAAATAGGGTGTCGGCTTCGAAAAATAATTGGACTCATTGTCAGTGAATGCAGATGGAGGAAAATGCGGCCTGGTCTTGTAAATTCAGGCTAGCAACCTAGCATAGGGAACAGGTGGCATGCTTGAACGTAAAACAGGGTTCGTACGGGTCAGGGAATTTCTGGAATATCATGGAAAGAAACGTTGCCTTTTCCAGGTCTTGGAAAGTCCGGTAAATAAAAAAATATTTGGCTTGGGTCAGGGAATGTCATGGAATTTTCAGTCACTGTGACTTGACTGGCGAGATCACACTCTCAAATCTGCACAGTCGAGCACGAAAAATCACGCGCGTAAAATTTGTTACGAGTAGAAATACGACAAATACGACATTACGACATTCTCAGCGCACATGAAACCAATCCAGCAGTGAACCACAGCCCTTTTTTTTTCAACACAAGCACAGAGTCTCCTGATAGTTTACCTGACTCCACCTACCTTCAGCTCTTAAAGGGTTACACTCATTACAAACACCGCCCACCCACACGGTCTGGGTAGCGTAGAGCAAAGTTAGACATGCTTGCTGTGTTTGCGCTCGAGAATAATGGTAAAAGTAAATTTAAAAAAAAAAAATTCTGTTGCTTTCATGAATGCCGGGTATATTTCTAATGTTAAAGAAAAGAAATGAAGCAATTGACAAGCATATTTGTCAATTTTTTTGAGATGAGATCAGGTCTGAAGCCAAATAGAAAATACGTAGATGAGATGATAGATGAATGAAATTCCACCTTGGCACAATGATGCGAGGAATGAAAGACACAGATTGAAATAGCTAATTCTGTATTTATATAAATAAATAATTAGTAGTATTAATATTATATATATGAAAATTAATTATAATGTTATTTTAACATAAATATCATTATGATGCGCCTACTACATTGATAAGCTTTGGCACTTATTATTTAAGTGAAAACACACAATCATATAGCTGAAATATTGCTGTCTACCACAATCAGTCAATCCGATATGAGTCATGGAATTTTGTATTTAATACTTGGAAAGTCATGGAAAATTAATGGAATTTTGATTCTCTGGAAGTGTATGAACCCTGGTAAAATGAACAAGTGTGACCTACTGCAAGACAAATGCATCGAACGATAAGCGGCTAAGAAAATGGATGGATGAATATTGGCGTAATTGTAATTTTAATACACTGACCTCATTTGAGATTTGGTCTGTTGTGTTTACTTTGCATGTTTATACGCTGAAAAGAAAGAGCATCGAGGAGAAAATGGCAAGCCGAGCACGTGCGCGATCACGAGGCAGAGCGCGTGGCCAGGAGACTGCTGCACCTGGGGTAAGCAACTTGAAATGTGGTATTTTCAAAGTTCAAAGGGCCAATCGCTAAAACCTCAAATGTGGACTAGCCAGAATCTAGATGCTGAATAGTCATTTCACATGTGGAGTCATCTTGAGTTCAAATGTGGCAGAACCAAATGGTCGAATTTGGAAGAGCGAGAGTAGGCCAACAAATCTGCTTGATACTTCTCATTCTGCGGAATGTGCAGCCCCATAGAAAATATTTGAAAATAGTTAAAATTAGACAACCATGACATGTATCAGGGGACTTGCAACTTGTAATCCTCATACTCTTGCATGATTCAGGCTCGAGAGCCAGCACCAAAGGTTTCAGAACAAGCAGAGGCCGGGCTGGTTGGCCGAGGGCGGCAGAAAACTGCCCTAGTAGCTTATTCTGAAGAAGGTATGTTGTCATATTTTTGTAATATTACTCACTTCAAATTGTTCAAGCCATGTCTGCGTGTCAATATGCTGAGTGCAGTGGTGTACTTTGAACTTCGTCAACTGCTGGTCCTTGTATCTGACTGCTATTCTAGTGGTTCTTGAGATCTCTGCTGGATTTCAACAAGTGAGTATAGGAGAAAGAGGCGGACGCAGAATAGACCTCAATGAAGCCGGCGTTAACACC
This sequence comes from Syngnathoides biaculeatus, assembly GCF_019802595.1. Classification (NCBI taxonomy): domain Eukaryota; kingdom Metazoa; phylum Chordata; class Actinopteri; order Syngnathiformes; family Syngnathidae; genus Syngnathoides; species Syngnathoides biaculeatus. Next base: position 81,645 of record NW_026907533.1, read on the forward strand.
CGACAGACGATTGAGCATGTCAAAGCTTCAAAGTCTGGTACGCTCCTCTAAACGCTCACAAACATTCTGTTCCAGTCTTCATTTAAAAAATATAGATACAATGGCTGCAACTAGTGGTTGGGTAAATAATTAATCCTCTGCTGATATGTTTTCAGGAACAAGTGGCTCTCCTATTCAGTTGTCTGTCAACTTCTTTCGTATCCTGTCCCGCCCTCAATGGGTTCTATACCAATACCACGTGGACTTCAACCCACCAATGGAGTCCCGTCGCCTTCGATCGGCCCTCCTGTTCCAGCACGAGCGAACTCTGGGCAATGTTCACTCCTTCGATGGAGGGATACTCTTTATGCCGCAAAGACTTCCTCACAAGGTGCCTTCACACATTGACAACATTGACAATTTGGGCTCGGATAGAGCACATGAAAATGAACGGGCACAATGTGTGCCATGTGTTCAGGTGACTGTGCTGCAAAGTTTGACAAGTGATGGTGAGAAAGTGGAGATCATTGTGACCCTGACGAATGAACTGCCTCCAATGTCACCAGTTTGCCTGCAGTTGTACAACATTATATTCAGGTCAGCATTGGGGTTCCCATGTGCTGTGTGGTTCGCTATGATTGAACATTTTTTCAAATGTGGTTTTACGGTTTATGTCAGATGCATTTGTCCAATTATGACATTGTTTTTGATGTTTTCTGAAGGATTCTGCGACTCCTCGGCATGCAACAGATTGGATGCAATTATTTGGATGCCAAAGATCCACTCAGCATCCTGCAGCACAGGTCAAATTTTTATTCATTTATTTTTTATTTATTGCTCTGAAGCTAACAATACAATTCGCAAAGGATCTTAAATGTAGATTAACATGTTTTGCAAGAACTGAGTTCTTGTATGAACTTTTTTTTCTGAGTTACAAGAACAGAACAAACCTAGTTCAGTAGTGGATTATATTTGAGCTCTTCCCAAATGTTTAATATGTGCATGATTCAGAATTATTTCCCTCCCAGATTGACTATATGGCCAGGCTACACAACAGGCATCTTGGAGTACGAGTCAGCCAGCATGCTGTGTATTGATGTGAGCCACAAAGTGCGGCGTAGTGAGACTGTTCTGGACTTTATGATCAACCTGAGGCAGAGGTGTGGACCTCATTCCTTCACTGATGTCTGTGCCAAGGAGCTTGTTGGACTCATTGTTCTCACTAAGTAAGAAGCACTTTAACCCTAAGCTAACCCGAATGACATACATTTGTTTGTTTGTTCACAGTTTTTTGTGCGTTTGTCAATGTTAGGTACAACAACAAAACCTACAGGATAGATGACATTGCTTGGGATCAAACACCCTGCAACACGTTTACAAGGGAGGACACAGACATGTCCTTCAAGAACTACTACAAAACTGTTGGTTGCCACGACGACAAGTCTCGAACTCCTGAAAGGGAGAAAAATTGATTAGTCACATTGACTGTTAACGTTGCATTGGCCGTTGAGAGCATTAGCGATGCACTTCAAGCAGTCGCTCACATTTGAAAAATGTATGGGTGTGGTCAGTCATGCTCACAGATAAAGTTTCGGGTGTGATTAGGGATGGAATCTCAAGACCTTAAAATAACTTGCTGGATTGATATAACATAACTGTAGATTAAAAATAAAATAAACAAATTCATAACTAAAATAGAAATAAAATTTTCAAATTCAAAAATGATAATTTCCAATTTCAACTGCTATTAGTAGAGCATGATATTAAACGGTATTTAAATTTTTTTATCAATGAAAATTCTTGATCAGACAAACTATCTGAAGAAAAGTTAAATGCACTGGCCTGTCAGGGAATAAACATGAACGGTCTATACTTGCAACGTTTTGAAAATGGTGAAAGTTTTTTTTAAACATAATCGGCGCTCGTGGCAACAAGCTCGCGATACATTGTAACAAACATTCCTCTCGCCAATCATGATGTATTGTTGTGGGAGAGGGGGTGGGGGGATTGCATCGGGGGACTGCCGTAAATAGGAGGCTGGCTTGCTCGAACGCACCTTTATGTGCATGCGCTTGACATATTGGCCACACTTGAATCAAGTGACGAGGTAGATCGTAGTCTAACGTTTTTTGGGGGGCGGGGGGGGGCACGCCGTCACACTGCGTAGCGATCCACGCATTGAGCACCCCTGGTGTAACTGAATTTCCTTTGACATGGCTCATGATGTTGATGACTTTCGTCGTGAATGCGCTCGCAGTATGTGAAACAGCTCTGAATAAGCGCTTTGGGCCGAACATCCATGCATTCTCAGTATGGTTAAATTGCATTTCCTGTTTTCGGGTGAATACTGATTGTTTTGAAGAAGGCTTGTTAACGTTTATTAAATAAACATGTAAATTAATCTCGAGACTACACAAAATAAGTGACTTCTTTCAATATCTTTTTTTCTACCCATAACAAATTTTCGACTGCAGATTTGCGAGTGCGATGGCGCACGGGTGCCAACGCGCTCGTCAAATATGAGTGACTGGTGTTGTAATCCATCTCATAGTACAGTTGTAAGAATTGTCTTTCAATACTCTTGGAGGTTGGTGTTTGTTTTTCAATCTGTTAGCCATCGAATGTGTACGAATTGTTTTTTAGAGATACGGTGTGGAAATCCAAGACAGCAATCAAGTTCTCCTGGTCAGCCGCGTGAAGAGGCTTGCTTGAGGTCAAACACCTCCTGGACCAGCTTTGCTCATCCCAGAGCTTTGCTACCTCACAGGTTCACACCACAATACGCACGTCAAATTCTCTGAACTTGGTTGACACGTTGGTGCTCCACAAATCCTGAACTTGACCCTGAGTCCTTGTGACAATTGGATTACCTCAAAAGAGCAATAAGAACTTGTTCCAAACAGAATCTAACCCACAAGGACCACAAATCCATCTTCAAAAGTCCTTGAAACTGCCTTACACCGATTTGTTGTCTGAACGCACAGTCATTGACATCTACTCAACATCCTGATCCAATCTAGTGACTGAATGCAAGTGTGTCCATGACAAGATTTAGAAAATGGTGGGCAGCATGGGTGACATTGGAAATGTGAATCTCTTCTCAGTTTCCTCACTTGGTTATACAGGGCTTTCAAATAGTCCTCAAAAAACTTGTGATGTCCACGTCATGTTGAAAACAAACTCCAAAAATGTGTTCCATAGTGCACTGCACATCATTTTTCTCAGAGGAGGAAAAGGTCTGGGTTCTTATTGGTTCAGCTTGTTTCTTTCTCACGCTTCACTGACAAGATGCGAGCAGACTACACCATCATGAAGAAATTCATGTTATTTGCTTTAACAGGAATAATGTAACCTTAGGGAATACCAGTACATTTGTCACTTTATTTAGGGAGTATTTTGGCATTGAATTAACCCTTTAAGAGCTGAGCCTCAAAATGCCAGCCTGGATTTGTGTGCAGTTATTTGTCAATTTACAATTACACTTTAATTGAATGAATAAAACACAAAAACAGAATGACATTTGAGTGTTTTAGTTCAGAATTTTCTTTTACCTGAATAACTGTGAATTTCAAATGTGAAAGGAATGAAACACGTGGCAAAAACGCAAAGTCCAAAAATTCTGGAACGAGGTCCAATAGCTATGAGGCAAAACTTGGAATATGAACAAAACAAGACTTGACTAAAGTGGCACACGAACGCTGTAATGAGGGAGATACACGAACCAAACGTTTGAGTAATTGCTCACAATGATGTGTCGCGCTCCTCTGCAGAAGGAGCAAAGTAATGAGAATTGAATTAACTCCGTGATGTCTCTCTCTTCCAGACAAAGTGCGCTGAGGAGAGGACACCCGTAAAAATTACGAAATTAAAACCGCTGTAATGATCCATAATAAAAATGACACAAGACTGCTCCATTATCCCCCATCCAAAGGACATGTTATGTTGCCATTTTTCTGTATTTTTTTATTTTTAGCCCACTGATGTGTGTAGTCTGCCTTAAGGCTTTTGAATGTAGGTAACGTAAGTGACATAAGTGTGAACATTTGTTTTTATTTGGCACTACCCCATTAAAAATCAACTGTTTAGAACAATGATCATTCTGTGTATGTACCTTATAGCAGCTGGGTTAGAATGACATAATAGTATCCTTCTTTTTCTCTCCAGAAATATAACGTGTTATTACTATCATACCCGCCTCATTAAAACTGTGATCTTGCTTCGTCAACCATTTAAAACAAAAGCGTTTGTCAGGAGTGTGGTCATGCCACTCACCTGCACCTTGTTTGTTAATTATGTCTTGTAATTAAGCTTTGTGTGTTGAGTCTTAAGTGGCCAGGCTGTGGGTGTGCGTCAGTTTACAACCTTCATAGATAGATAGATAGATAGATAGATAGATAGATAGATAGATAGATAGATAGATAGATAGATAGATAGATAGATAGATAGATAGATAGATAGATAGATAGATAGATAGATAGATAGATAGATAGATAGATAGATAGATACCCTGTGCCCCTCGTGAGGATAAGCGGCTAAGAAAATGGATGGATGGATGTGTATAGTTGAGCAAACTGATTGTCCCAATATGTACAATCAACGTACTTCCATTTTGTTTGTTGAAGAAGGAAGGACCAGACCTGTTGAGTGATCCCAAACTCTGGACCTTCTCTGTTTTTCCCCTGCTTCACGCTTTTCGCAATGCAAGTGTGCAGTAACATGAGTCTAACATGAGTATCCACTCCTGCTAATCCTGGATGGCAGCAGCTCCTCACTTGCACCTCATTGACGCCAATTAGGCCAGGGCATAGAAGCCTTGTGTGTTCCGTTGTCAGTGGCTTGTTGGTTGCTCTTGAGACTGCGTCACTGTGCATGAGTTTTTGTTACCGGCCTCAGACCTGGAAGAATCTGAGTCGGCACAAGTGATCCACAGGTGGTAGGCACTGTGGATCTGTGAACTGTGAACAGTGAGGAACAGAAATGAGCCCGTATGTCTCGCTCATGTGTGGGCAGAGGCTCGACCTTCCTCACGCTTCAATTGACCCCTCCGTAGAAAATGCGCAATCCGCATCACTGACCAATAAGAGGCCAGAGATCTGCATAAACCACGCCCCTTTTTTCGACCCGCAGTTTTCTCAGACAACGCTGGATGGTCCAGTATAGCTTTTGTGGCATTTTATTGCGTATTTGGGTTCTTTAACAAAAGATATGGCTAAGAGGTGTAGTCACAGACTTTATAATAGTGACGACAGGTATCCTGAAAGGCTAGTTGGTGGAGTTCAATTCGTACCCTTTCCAAAACCGAAGACCCAGTACGAAAAATGTCTTTGATGGATAAAACTTTGTGGAAGACCGCATGATCAACTGAATCCATCAACCGGAACAGATATGTTTGCACGAAGGTAAGTCCTATATTTGATTTTCAATACATGTCTCGTATAAATGAATTAGCAGTTCTTCGCTTGCATAATATAGCTACGTGTGAATGATTGTCACACTTGATCTGTGTTGAGCGATATTTTGTGATGATCTGACTGCACAAACGTGTCTCTGTTCGGCGGTGAGCTAAGCTAAACCGGACTAGCAGTCCTAAAAGCCTTCGACGTGCACCGAGACACCAAGACTGAAGGAAGGATGTTTGAGGACACTAAAGTAGTGATTGTCGTACTCGGTCGGGACTTACGTAGGTTCGGCACTAATTCAAGAATAATTGTTGAGGGGAGCGCGTGACGTTACACAAAGAAAACGAGTGAAACAACTCGTAAATCAAGCCTCTCCTTCTTTTTCTTCATACGGTGGTTCACAAACGGCTATACAGATACACATACAGATTCTGCACACAAGTGTGATAGGTAACACGAAAATAGGAAACTGTCAATAACAAATTCGTCTTTGGGTTATAATATATTATATTATGTGGCTTCTCGGTCTCCCTCTGACTCTGGAAAGATCTCGCGCTAATATCAATGGTTTCTCCGTCGATATGCACGGAAATACCATTGAAATACCCCTCACTGAAATACGTGAAGCCCTGCTGTCTGCTTTTAAACGATATTTCACTGTTAGCTAAGAATGTGAGTGAGAAATCAGCTGGTAAATCGGACAGTTTCGCTCTATTCTTTTCTTGCTGCGCCGATATTTTTGCTAATTGTTTGTCTGACGTCAGCGAACGTGGCGTGATGTCACTTCAGGAGGCGTGGTTAAGTGCCCTGTACGGAGGGGTCAATTCAGAGGGAGCGGCTCAGGAGTGCCGTCTACTGACTACTTCGCCAAATAACATCACAATGAAAAGTGTCAGTCACTGTCAGAAAGTACTAGGCTTAAAAAAATGTGTATTTTTAATTTTTGACTCAAGGCGGTTTCTAAACCTTCTACATGTGCAAGCATTTTGTTACTGTATCTATCTATCTATCTATCTATCTATCTATCTATCTATCTATCTATCTATCTATCTATATCTATCTATCTATCTATCTATCTATCTATCTATCGATCTATCGATCTATCTATCTATCTATCTATCTATATCTATCTATCTATCTATCTATCTATCTATCTATCTATCTATCTATCTATCTATCTATCTATCTATCAATCTATCTATCTATCTAGTTCTTTCGAGAAGTGTGGGGATCGTGTACTGTTCTGTGTTATGTCAATTTGTTTGAAGTTTCTGATTTAACAATAATATGATACCCAAATTATCGGTTGATGTTGATTCAGTTGGTGTACATTTCCAAGTAATGGGTCCAGTTAAGAAAATTCTTTTGCTGATTTTGTTGTGGATAAATGATATTCCTGTCACTCGGCAGCTGCTATTCTGAGAATGACCCCAATAAAACCAACGCCAGACTTTGATCTCCTGGTAAAAAAAAAAAAAAAAAAAAGAGAGGGAAGTTTATTTAGGTCAGTTTTAGACAGTACTTTGTTCCATTTTTGAATACTTTTTACTTTTGAGTACATGAACAGAACAAAGTCTGGGTGAATTTCTCTTCCAATCAACACTGTTTGAATTTGTCATGTGGAGGTGAGCCGTCGTTCTTCAATTGAGGAATTTGACCCACTAAAGTTCACCTTTGACCTTTGGCTCGAAGCTCTTGCTCAAGTACAAAGATGAGGCAAATCTTTACGGGACTCTGTATTCCTTCATTTTTTGATGTATGAAAATATTTATTTAGGACATTTTTACTTTTGGGCACACTTTTAGAACTTTTTTAATTCTGCAGGTCATAAGTAACTTTGTCCTTCCATGTAGGCCGTCAGGGGCGTGGCCAGGCCACTGCCCTGTGGCCTCCTCCCCAGCTCCTCACCTGGAGCTCGTTGACGCTAATTAGGCCACTCTTATAAGCCAGGGGTCGGAAACCTATGGCTCGCGAGCCATACCTGGCTCTTTTGGTGGTTGCATATGGCTTATGGCCTTGTTACGACACACTGTACATGTGTGTTCTAGCATGCAGAGGAAGTTTTTCCTAGTGGGGTTGCTGTAGTTATGTGTGGTAGTCATTGTCCACAGGTGCAGAAGGGTCTAACACCGATCGTGTCGAAACAACTAATCATGGAAATGCTTTTGTCAAAGGTCACTCAAAGAAAAAAAGATGAGGAGGAGCAAAGTTTTCACCAAGAATGGACAACCTTTGTTGAGAGGGAGGCTTCTGCTGCGTGTTGAAATTCACAGACGGGGAGTTTGCCAAAGCGTTCGTACTCGACGTTGCCGATATACATTTTGCCAACTTCGCATAAAGACAAGATAATCAAATGAGTGAAAGACATGCCTTTGTCGGCAAGAACGGTTCACCCGTCGTACCAGCATGATGGCAAATCAAATTTAATTACGTTCATGATGAACGAATGGAAGTCTTAATGCTTGCATGAAGCTTAATCTGACGATGTATGAACTCCAAAACCATCAGCAAAACCGAGCAGCACAAGCTGTCACATTAATGGGACAAAGTACTTTTGTTATCATTGGTCAGCAACAGCGTAACAATATTATTTAAAATAATTCAGAGACTTATTGTACTTGAAAAGTGTTGGTCTTACAAAAATGCGCAAATACACTTGTACTTAGTTTTCAAAATACTGTATGGCTCTATTGAAATTACATTTTAAAATATTTGGCCTTTATGCTTCTCTCAGTCGAAAAGGTTCCCGACCCCTGAGCTAGACACGTTCAACACTATTGAGATGATCGCATCCTTCGCCTGAGCTGCCCCTCACGTTGTCCAACTGTCTTGTCAACCGTCGAGACCTTCAAGTTCCTGGGAATTACAGTCTCACAGGTGGGCGACTCCTAACCTCCCAAAAACAATGGACAGTGCATTGGTCTTCTTAAAAGTGTAGTAATTCAAAGATTGTGGGTTCAAGTCCCACCAGAGTCACTCTTTCAGTGAAAGTGGGTTTCCTTTGGTGAGTAAAATGTGGAGAGTGAACTTTATGCGCATCCATGTTCATGAAAACAAAATACTGTTACTTTGATGCAAAATATTTCAAAGTATGAAAGAACCCTTCCACTCCTATTTCTGCTGTTTTTTACAGACGTCAAATTTATAAATTCAGTGCCCTCTCAACACTGAACCGGAGAGGCAGGAATTGGATTTTGGAATCTCATTTCTCGCAAAATAATTCAAGGCGGGATGAGACAGCCAATGGCAAAATGCCTTTGCTATTAATTGTTAGCACAGTGGATCAAGAGTCATTTAGCACTGAGCCCTTTTGTGTGCGTGTGCGTATTTTCCTTAATCGCATATCACTAATTCAACATAACAGTACCAGAATGGATGCAATGTATCATCAATGTCAACTCTGCAGCCTGCATGCTGGCCAAAACGGGGTGTCCCAGGGCTCAAGGTCCGATTCTGGAAAACAGAACATTTCAAAAGAAATGTGCACTGCATTTTTCATGATGGTGCTTCCATTAGCATCCCTTTGTTAGTTTGAACTTGATAATAGCATCATCAGTGCCTTTTCCTCTTCACCCAGCAAGTTCATTTCCATCCTTTGTTTATCTGTTTCTAAGTTAGAAGAATGTATGAAAAAAAACAAACAGAAAGCATCTATCCATCTATTTTCTTCGCAGATTATCCTTACGAGGGTCGCGGGGAGTGCTGGAGCCTATCCCAGCTCTCAACAGGCTGGAGGTGGGGTACACCCTTGAACTGGTTGCCAGCCAATCGCAGGGCACATAAAGACAAACACGCGCACCCACAATCACACCTCAGGAGAATTTAGTGTATCCAATTAATGTTGCATGTTTTTGGGATGTGGGAGGAAACCGGAGTGCCCGGAAGACACACATGCAGGCACAGGGAGAACATGCAAACTCCACAGAGGTAGGCTTGGGATCGAACTTGGGTGCTGAGAACTGTGAGGCCAACGCTTTACCAGCTGACCCACTGTACCACCACGGAAAAAGCATTTTAAAGTTTAATTATGGCAGAGGTCACATACAGGCGAGGCCTGATTTAAACCCCAGTCCTCACCTCAGAACTGTGAGGCAGACATGCTTACATTTGTAATACTTTCACTGCCTAACCCTAACCCTTCTCTTAATTTTATCATATTTATTTTGGCTGCACTACTTCCAGTATGTGTTGGATTTGTTTTTGTCCAATCATATTGCAACCTGTATTTGTTTCCATGTCAATGTAATCCGCCCAGGTGTCAGGGGGCGTGGCCAGGTCACTGCCCTGTGCGCAGATTCCTCCCTCAGCAGCTCCTCACCTGCACCTCATTGACACCAATTAACCCAGAGATATAAGCCTCGTGTGGCTTATTGTCAGTGGCCAGTTCGTTGTGCTTGATGCTGCGTCATTGTGACAAATATAAATAAAAAAAAAAGTGTTTCCAGAATCGTAACCAGATTACACATATTTAATAAAATCCTTAATTCGTGTTATTGAGTCAACAATGATTCTTCACAACGAGTCATTTGATGCTGATGCCTTGAAGAAGGAGCTGTCCAATCGTATTTCACCAAAGAGGCAGTCTGCTTCCATTCTAAAGAACCGAAGGAAAGTACGAGGAGGTCATCGTTGATTGATCCTCAGTGAAGTGCAAAGTGCAAAGAAATGCACGGCTTCACTCTCACCACCTTTTGTTATTTTGCGTTTTTTATTTTTGTGACTTTCACTCCTTAAGAATGGAAATTTACAGGGTTTTGAAGCACACCATTCACTGTGGGTTTGTTATTCATACTGAAGAGCATGGTCAAAAAACGTCATTCATGGATGGATGGATGTACGGATAGAGGGATGAATGTACGGATGGATGGATGGATGGATGATAGAGGGATGAATGTACGGATGGATAGAAAGACAGTTGATTGAGATGGATGGACAGACAGACAGATGGAGGGATGGATGAATGAATGGATGGATGGCTCGAAAGACAGTTAAGTGAGATGGATGGATGGATGGATGGACGGACAGATGGATGGACAGATAGAGGGATGGAGGTACAGATGGACAGATGGAAAAAAAGACAGTTGATTGAGATGGATGGACAGACAGACGGATGGAGGGACGGATGAATGAATGGATGGATGGATCGAAAGACAGTTAATTGAGATGGATGGATGGATGGATGGATGGATGGATGGATGGATGGACGGATAGAGGGATGAATGTACGGATGGATAGAAAGACAGATGAATGAGATGGATAGATTGACGGCTGGATGGAGGGATGGACAGACACAGATGGATGGAGGGATGAATGGATGGATGGATAGAATGAGTTAATTGAGATGGATGGATGGATGGATGGATGGACGGATAGAGGGATGGATGTACGGATCGACAGATGGATAGAAAGACAAATGATTGAGATGGATGGACAGACAGACGGATGGATGGACGGATGTATGGATGGATAGAAAGACAGATGAATGAGATGGATAGATTGACGGCTGGATGGAGGGATGGACAGACACAGATGGATGGAGGGATGAATGGATGGATGGATGGAATGAGTTAATTGAGATGGATGGATGGATGGATGGATGGACGGATAGAGGGATGGATGTACGGATGGACAGATGGATAGAAAGACAAATGATTGAGATGGATGGACAGACAGACAGATGGATGAATGAATGGATGGATGGATCGAAAGACAGTTAATTGAGATGGATGGATGGATGGATGGACGGACATATGAATGGACGGATGGAGGGATGGAGGTACGGATGGACAGATGGAAAGAAAGACAGTTGATTGAGATGGATGGCTGGATGGATGATGGATGGACAGACAGATGGGTGGAGGGATGAATGGATGGATGGATAGAAAGACAGTTAATTGAGATGGATGGATGGATGGATGGATGGATGGATGGACGGATGTATGGATGGATAGAAAGACAGATGAATGAGATGGATAGATTGACGGCTGGATGGAGGGATGGACAGACACAGATGGATGGAGGGATGAATGGATGGATGGATAGAATGAGTTAATTGAGATGGATGGATGGATGGATGGATGGACGGATAGAGGGATGGATGTACGGATCGACAGATGGATAGAAAGACAAATGATTGAGATGGATGGACAGACAGACGGATGGATGGACGGATGTATGGATGGATAGAAAGACAGATGAATGAGATGGATAGATTGACGGCTGGATGGAGGGATGGACAGACACAGATGGATGGAGGGATGAATGGATGGATGGATGGAATGAGTTAATTGAGATGGATGGATGGATGGATGGATGGACGGATAGAGGGATGGATGTACGGATGGACAGATGGATAGAAAGACAAATGATTGAGATGGATGGACAGACAGACAGATGGATGAATGAATGGATGGATGGATCGAAAGACAGTTAATTGAGATGGATGGATGGATGGATGGACGGACATATGAATGGACGGATGGAGGGATGGAGGTACGGATGGACAGATGGAAAGAAAGACAGTTGATTGAGATGGATGGCTGGATGGATGATGGATGGACAGACAGATGGGTGGAGGGATGAATGGATGGATGGATAGAAAGACAGTTAATTGAGATGGATGGATGGATGGATGGATGTACGGATGGACAGATGTATAGAAAGACAGTTGATTGAGATGGATGGACAGACAGACGGGTGGAAGGACCGATGAATGAATGGATGGATGGATCGAAAGACAGTTAATTGAGATGGATGGATGGATGAGATGCAAGGTTTTGGCCACTCTGACTACTTTTAACTGATCACCAAAGCTGAGATGTAGCATTTTTTTAAATAACTCAAAGATTTATTTGAACTAAATTTAATTGTTTGATAGATTGGGTTGAGCTGGTCGAATAAAGGTGACCAAGGACGGGAGACACAGGGGGGACTTCTCTTTGCCGAGGTCCTCCTGCTCGACTTTCTTCTCTCACAACGCTGCGCAGTCCCGTCTCACTTAGCCATCGACGCACATGCACACACACTGATCTTGTTGTCACAGTAACCATAACAAGCGTGATAAACTCAAGCAAAGCATGCAAATACTGCACCAAACCCAAGCAACGCCGACTCGCAACTACCACGATGAACGCAAGCAAAGTGCGCACATGAACAAAACTTTGATATGCTTCGTACCTTCACGGGAGCCGCACGAAAGGAGGCAAAGAGCCACAGATTGGCCACCCCTTTTTGAGACAGACCACTTTATTAATATTATACTAAGCCACAACAAGGAAGGAAAAGCCCCGAAACTTTTTTGTATTTACACGTCAAGAATACAGTTTTACTGGATACTTAAACAAGCAATGCATTGAGAGTGAAAATATTTTCTCGCTCTTCGCATCAAAATTAGTGCGGTGTAGGATGTGTTTGTGCACCAGATGAATAATTTATCATCAAGTTTTTAAATCGAGGGGGAAAAAACGTGCAGCAGTACAAAGCATGGAGACCACCATCAGGTTAAAAAAAAAATGTGCAGACACGTAACCTCACAGTCAGGTTGTCGTGGCAGAGTGGTTAGGGCGATGGACTCGAAATCCATTAGGGTCTCCCTGCACAGGTTTGAATCCTGCTGATAACGAATGTGCAGGCTTTTGGTTTGGGATGAGTTCAAATCATGAGGTCAGTGGTGGGTTCTGGGAGAAGATTCTATCATTTCCTGTTCCGATGCACTATCACTCGATGGAAAACTGGAAATTTTACCATTCCTCCTTTCGTATAGTTGCATATGATATACAGATGATAGAAATGATCTAATCGCAGGTTGCAGAGTTCTCGCATGAATTCATCCCCTCCCACTCGGCTCGGTTGTCTTCCTGGCTGCACTGGGCCAACAACTTCCAGGTTTACACCACCAAATGTACCTTATTCGTTGAGTACCAATCATTTTCGGGAGTGATTCAGTATTCACATGTTTTGCAGATATTTACTTGTTGTCTTTCAAGAAAGCAGTGTCAAGATGGCCGAGTGGACCAAGGTGCCAAATAAAAGGACCAAATTCCTTCCGGTTAACGGGTGTTATGGTCTCTGAATGGAGGCGTAGGTTCAAATCCCACTTGTGACACACTATTTATTGTGGCTCCGTAGCTCAGTGGGGAGAGCATTGGTTTGGTAAACCCAGGGTTGTGAGTTTGTTTCTCACTGGGGCCTCTATTCCCAAAGAGGGCTTGTGTGAGGAAGGGTATCTGGTGTAAAAACTGTGCCAAACGAATATGAGTGTTCATCTGAAATGACACATTGTGGCGACTCCTCACAGAACAAGATGAAAGAAAGTTTTTTTGACTTTCAAGAAGTATTTCTGGGACATATGGGAGCATTTCAGAGCATTTTAGTGTCTTTCACACCACAAAAGGGAACCTTAAATTCATGTTATTTCCTTTAGCAGGAATAAAGTAACATTAGGGATTACCAGTATATTTGTAGTTTTATTTAGGGGGTATTTTAGCATGGAATTAACCCCTTAACAGCTCAGCCTCAAAATGTCAGCCTGGATTTGTGTGCAGTTATTCATCATTTTACTGCATGTACAATTACAGTTAAACTGAATGAATAAAACACAAAAACAGAACTTGATTTGAGCTTTTTAGTTAATTTTTTTTAATCTGAATAACTGTGAATTTTTAAATGTGGATGGAATAAAGCCATGTTCAATAACTTTCTCATAACAATTTTAATTTTTCCTTTACTATAAACTGTAAACTTGAATTAATCCTCACACACAACGATGCCTATTGTCACGAGTATGTGGCAAGAAATAGGACCCAAATTCAGGGACATCATTTTCGAGGGGAGTTTGATTCTTTCAGAGGTCGTAGACAGGAAAGCAGTCCAAAAAGGCAGAAGCACAAAAAGGCAGAAGCACAAAAATCACGTGGCAAAAAGGAACAGTCCCGAAATTTTGAAATGAAGTCCAATAACTAGAAGGCCCAACATGGAACATGAAAAAAACAAGACTTAACTAAAGTGGCACACAAACGCTTGTTTAATTGCACACAATGATGAGTAGCGCTCCTCTGCAGAAGTAGCAAAGTGAAGAGAATTGAATTAACTACACGATGTCTCACTCTACCAGACACAAAGTGCGCTGAGGAGAGGACACCTGCAAAAATTACAAAATTATAAAGCGCTGTAATGATCCAAAGTAAAAATGACACAAAACTGCTCCATTGTTCTCCATCCAATGGACACACATATGTTGCCGTTTTTCTGATTTTTTTTTATTTTTAGCTCACTGATGTGTGGAGTTTGCCTGAAGGCTTTTGGATGGAGGTCATGCCAACGTGTCATAAATGGAAACAATTGTTTTTATTTTGCATTACCCCATTAAAAATCTTTTGTTTAGAACAATGATCATTCTGTGCATGTACTGTATAGCAGTTCGGTTAGAATGAGGTAAAAGTACCCTTCTTCTTTTTCTCTCCAGAAATGTTACGTGTTATTACGATCATACCTGCCTCATGAAAACTGTGATCTAGCTTTGTCAAGGATTTAAATCGCGTTTGTCAGGGGTGTGGTCATGCCACTCACCTGCACCTTGTTTGTTAATTATGTCTTGTAATTAAGAATTTGTGTGTTGAGTCTTCAGTGGCCAGGCTGTGTGTTTGCGTCAGTTTACAAGCTTCATAGATAAATAGATAGATAGAGACCCCCCAAACCCTCGTGAGGATAAGTGGCAAAAGAAAATAGATAGATAGATACAGTAACAAAATGCTTGCACATGTAGAAGGTTTAGAAACCGCCACAGTTCTGAGGTGAGGACTGGGGTTTAAATCAGGCCTCGCCTGTATGTGACCTCTGCCATAATTAAACTTTAAAATGCTTTTTCCGTGGTGGTACAGTGGGTCAGCTGGTAAAGCGTTGGCCTCACAGTTCTCAGCACCCAAGTTCGATCCCAAGCCTACCTCTGTGGAGTTTGCATGTTCTCCCTGTGCCTGCATGTGTGTCTTCCGGGCACTCCGGTTTCCTCCCACATCCCAAAAACATGCAACATTAATTGGATACACTAAATTCTCCTGAGGTGTGATTGTGGGTGCGCGTGTTTGTCTTTATGTGCCCTGCGATTGGCTGGCAACCAGTTCAAGGGTGTACCCCACCTCCAGCCTGTTGAGAGCTGGGATAGGCTCCAGCACTCCCCGCGACCCTCGTAAGGATAATCTGCGAAGAAAATAGATGGATAGATGCTTTCTGTTTGTTTTTTTTCATACATTCTTCTAACTTAGAAACAGATAAACAAAGGATGGAAATGAACTTGCTGGGTGAAGAGGAAAAGGCACTGATGATGCTATTATCAAGTTCAAACTAACAAAGGGATGCTAATGGAAGCACCATCATGAGAAATGCAGTGCACATTTCTTTTGAAATGTTCTGTTTTCCAGAATCGGACCTTGAGCCCTGGGACACCCCGTTTTGGCCAGCATGCAGGCTGCAGAGTTGACATTGATGATACATTGCATCCATTCTGGTACTGTTATGTTGAATTAGTGATATGCGATTAAGGAAAATACGCACACGCACACAAAAGGGCTCAGTGCTAAATGACTCTTGATCCACTGTGCTAACAATTAATAGCAAAGGCATTTTGCCATTGGCTGTCTCATCCCGCCTTGAATTATTTTGCGAGAAATGAGATTCCAAAATCCGATTCCTGCCTCTCCGGTTCAGTGTTGAGAGGGCACTGAATTTACAAATTTGACGTCTGTAAAAAACAGCAGAAATAGGAGTGGAAGGGTTCTTTCATACTTTGAAATATTTTGCATCAAAGTAACAGTATTTTGTTTTCATGAACATGGATGCGCATAAAGTTCACTCTCCACATTTTACTCACCAAAGGAAACCCACTTTCACTGAAAGAGTGACTCTGGTGGGACTTGAACCCACAATCTTTGAATTACTACACTTTTAAGAAGACCAATGCACTGTCCATTGTTTTTGGGAGGTTAGGAGTCGCCCACCTGTGAGACTGTAATTCCCAGGAACTTGAAGGTCTCGACGGTTGACAAGACAGTTGGACAACGTGAGGGGCAGCTCAGGCGAAGGATGCGATCATCTCAATAGTGTTGAACGTGTCTAGCTCAGGGGTCGGGAACCTTTTCGACTGAGAGAAGCATAAAGGCCAAATATTTTAAAATGTAATTTCAATAGAGCCATACAGTATTTTGAAAACTAAGTACAAGTGTATTTGCGCATTTTTGTAAGACCAACACTTTTCAAGTACAATAAGTCTCTGAATTATTTTAAATAATATTGTTACGCTGTTGCTGACCAATGATAACAAAAGTACTTTGTCCCATTAATGTGACAGCTAGTGCTGCTCGGTTTTGCTGATGGTTTTGGAGTTCATACATCGTCAGATTAAGCTTCATGCAAGCATTAAGACTTCCATTCGTTCATCATGAACGTAATTAAATTTGATTTGCCATCATGCTGGTACGACGGGTGAACGGTTCTTGCCGACAAAGGCATGTCTTTCACTCATTTGATTATCTTGTCTTTATGCGAAGTTGGCAAAATGTATATCGGCAACGTCGCGTACGAACGCTTTGGCAAACTCCCCGTCTGTGAATTTCAACACGCAGCAGAAGCCTCCCTCTCAACAAAGGTTGTCCATTCTTGGTGAAAACTTTGCTCCTCCTCATCTTTTTTTCTTTGAGTGACCTTTGACAAAAGCATTTCCATGATTAGTTGTTTCGACACGATCGGTGTTAGACCCTTCTGCACCTGTGGACAATGACTACCACACATAACTACAGCAACCCCACTAGGAAAAACTTCCTCTGCATGCTAGAACTCACATGTACAGTGTGTCGTAACAAGGCCATAAGCCATATGCAACCACCAAAAGAGCCAGGTATGGCTCGCGAGCCATAGGTTTCCGACCCCTGGCTTATAAGAGTGGCCTAATTAGCGTCAACTAGCTCCAGGTGAGGAGCTGGGGAGGAGGCCACAGGGCAGTGGCCTGGCCACGCCCCTGACGGCCTACATGGAAGGACAAAGTTACTTATGACCTGCAGAATTAAAAAAGTTCTAAAAGTGTGCCCAAAAGTAAAAATGTCCTAAATAAATATTTTCATACATCAAAAAATGAAGGAATACAGAGTCCCGTAAAGATTTGCCTCATCTTTGTACTTGAGCAAGAGCTTCGAGCCAAAGGTCAAAGGTGAACTTTAGTGGGTCAAATTCCTCAATTGAAGAACGACGGCTCACCTCCACATGACAAATTCAAACAGTGTCGATTGGAAGAGAAATTCACGCAGACTTTGTTCTGTTCATGTACTCAAAAGTAAAAAATATTCGAAAATGGAACAAAGTACTGCCTAAAACTGACCTAAATAAACTTCCCTCTCTTTTTTTTTTTTTTTTTTTTTACCAGGAGAACAAAGTCTGGCGTTGGTTTTATTGGGGTCATTCTCAGAATAGCAGCTGCCGAGTGACAGGAATATCATTTATCCACAACAAAATCAGCAAAAGAATTTTCTTAACTGGACCCATTACTTGGAAATGTACACCAACTGAATCAACATCAACCGATAATTTGGGTATCATATTATTGTTAAATCAGAAACTTCAAACAAATTGACATAACACAGAACAGTACACGATCCCCACACTTCTCGAAAGAACTAGATATAGATAGATAGATAGATAGATAGATAGATAGATAGATAGATAGATAGATAGATAGATAGATAGATAGATATAGATAGATAGATAGATAGATAGATAGATAGATATAGATAGATAGATAGATAGATAGATAGATAGATCGATAGATAGATAGATAGATAGATAGATAGATAGATAGATAGATAGATAGATAGAGATAGATAGATAGATAGATAGATAGATACAGTAACAAAATGCTTGCACATGTAGAAGGTTTAGAAACCGCCTTGAGTCAAAAATTAAAAATACACATTTTTTTAAGCCTTAGTACTTTCTGACAGTGACTGACACTTTTCATTGTGATGCTATTTGGCGAAGTAGTCAGTAGACGGCACTCCTGAGCCGCTCCCTCTGAATTGACCCCTTCGTACAGGGCACTTAACCACGCCTCCTGAAGTGACGTCACGCCACGTTCGCTGACGTCAGACAAACAATTAGCAAAAATATCGGCGCAGCAAGAAAAGAATAGAGCGAAACTGTCCGATTTACCATCTGATTTCTCACTCACATTCTTAGCTAACAGTGAAATATCGTTTAAAAGCAGACAGCAGGGCTTCACGTATTTCAGTGAGGGGTATTTCAATGGTATTTCCGTGCATATCGACGGAGAAACCATTGATATTAGCGCGAGATCTTTCCAGAGTCAGAGGGAGACCGAGAAGCCACATAATATAATATATT
>NW_026907534.1:0-53715 GCF_019802595.1 Syngnathoides biaculeatus
ATAACCCAAAGACGAATTTGTTATTGACAGTTTCCTATTTTCGTGTTACCTATCACACTTGTGTGCAGAATCTGTATGTGTATCTGTATAGCCGTTTGTGAACCACCGTATGAAGAAAAAGAAGGAGAGGCTTGATTTACGAGTTGTTTCACTCGTTTTCTTTGTGTAACGTCACGCGCTCCCCTCAACAATTATTCTTGAATTAGTGCCGAACCTACGTAAGTCCCGACCGAGTACGACAATCACTACTTTAGTGTCCTCAAACATCCTTCCTTCAGTCTTGGTGTCTCGGTGCACGTCGAAGGCTTTTAGGACTGCTAGTCCGGTTTAGCTTAGCTCACCGCCGAACAGAGACACGTTTGTGCAGTCAGATCATCACAAAATATCGCTCAACACAGATCAAGTGTGACAATCATTCACACGTAGCTATATTATGCAAGCGAAGAACTGCTAATTCATTTATACGAGACATGTATTGAAAATCAAATATAGGACTTACCTTCGTGCAAACATATCTGTTCCGGTTGATGGATTCAGTTGATCATGCGGTCTTCCACAAAGTTTTATCCATCAAAGACATTTTTCGTACTGGGTCTTCGGTTTTGGAAAGGGTACGAATTGAACTCCACCAACTAGCCTTTCAGGATACCTGTCGTCACTATTATAAAGTCTGTGACTACACCTCTTAGCCATATCTTTTGTTAAAGAACCCAAATACGCAATAAAATGCCAACAAAAGCTATACTGGACCATCCAGCGTTGTCTGAGAAAACTGCGGGTCGAAAAAAGGGGCGTGGTTTATGCAGATCTCTGGCCTCTTATTGGTCAGTGATGCGGATTGCGCATTTTCTACGGAGGGGTCAATTGAAGCGTGAGGAAGGTCGAGCCTCTGCCCACACATGAGCGAGACATACGGGCTCATTTCTGTTCCTCACTGTTCACAGTTCACAGATCCACAGTGCCTACCACCTGTGGATCACTTGTGCCGACTCAGATTCTTCCAGGTCTGAGGCCGGTAACAAAAACTCATGCACAGTGACGCAGTCTCAAGAGCAACCAACAAGCCACTGACAACGGAACACACAAGGCTTCTATGCCCTGGCCTAATTGGCGTCAATGAGGTGCAAGTGAGGAGCTGCTGCCATCCAGGATTAGCAGGAGTGGATACTCATGTTAGACTCATGTTACTGCACACTTGCATTGCGAAAAGCGTGAAGCAGGGGAAAAACAGAGAAGGTCCAGAGTTTGGGATCACTCAACAGGTCTGGTCCTTCCTTCTTCAACAAACAAAATGGAAGTACGTTGATTGTACATATTGGGACAATCAGTTTGCTCAACTATACACATCCATCCATCCATTTTCTTAGCCGCTTATCCTCACGAGGGGCACAGGGTATCTATCTATCTATCTATCTATCTATCTATCTATCTATCTATCTATCTATCTATCTATCTATCTATATCTATCTATCTATCTATCTATCTATCTATCTATCTATCTATCTATCTATCTATCTATCTATCTATCTATCTATGAAGGTTGTAAACTGACGCACACCCACAGCCTGGCCACTTAAGACTCAACACACAAAGCTTAATTACAAGACATAATTAACAAACAAGGTGCAGGTGAGTGGCATGACCACACTCCTGACAAACGCTTTTGTTTTAAATGGTTGACGAAGCAAGATCACAGTTTTAATGAGGCGGGTATGATAGTAATAACACGTTATATTTCTGGAGAGAAAAAGAAGGATACTATTATGTCATTCTAACCCAGCTGCTATAAGGTACATACACAGAATGATCATTGTTCTAAACAGTTGATTTTTAATGGGGTAGTGCCAAATAAAAACAAATGTTCACACTTATGTCACTTACGTTACCTACATTCAAAAGCCTTAAGGCAGACTACACACATCAGTGGGCTAAAAATAAAAAAATACAGAAAAATGGCAACATAAACATGTCCTTTGGATGGGGGATAATGGAGCAGTCTTGTGTCATTTTTATTATGGATCATTACAGCGGTTTTAATTTCGTAATTTTTACGGGTGTCCTCTCCTCAGCGCACTTTGTCTGGAAGAGAGAGACATCACGGAGTTAATTCGATAGATAGATAGATAGATAAGCGGCTAAAAAATGGATGGATGGAAAGGAATGTCATCTGTGTCTGTTAGGCCTAAATCAAAGAGTCGCAGGAGCATCACAGCAAATTCCTTTGACACAATTGGCAAGCCCAAAAATGTGGAGTAGGTAATTTAAGAATCATAAATTATGCCATGGCTTGCTCCACATAAACTGTGTGTTACGTCCATGTAGAACCCAAGACTTTCATACAGTGTCACCATAAAGATTTCACACCCCTACACATTTTTTACATTTTGCTGATAGATTTAATCAAAAGCTGTTTCGAAGATTTTTTTTTTTTAATCTTCATAAAATATCTCATGCAGGCAGTCGTGTTTTCAGACATTTGTGTCAAATTATAAATCATGTAAATAATGCGTAAATCAGTATTTCCACCATTTGCAATGCCACTCAAACATGTGCTCAAGTGCGTCTGATTTCCACTGATTGTCCTTGAGGTCCTTCTCCAACTTGAATGGAGGCCACCTGTGGTCACTTCACTTCATTGAACATCATTTGGAATGGCACACAGCTGTCGAGATAAGACGCGGCTAAGGATAAGCGGCTCGGAAAATAGATAGATGGATGGTTGGATGGATCTTCAGATGGATTCATACACTGTTGACATTATTTCTTTGGTCACGTGCTGGTGTTTGAAGTGTTCAGTGTGGAAGCAGAGTAGTTCATCAACATCCGATTCGTGTCCTTGCTTGGAGGCTCCACACATCAAGGGAGAGCGATGGAATACACTAATCTGGAAATACCTCCAGTTTTTGTCAAAAGCACTCGTCCTAACAGACGGACAGACAGACAGATCTGTTGGAAAGTGTCAGAGGCGTGGCCAGGCTGCTGCCCTGAGTGCAGCAGCTCCTCGCCTGCGCCTCATTGACGCTAATTAGCCAATGAGCCTTGTGGTTTGCATTATCAGTTCGTTGTGGTTGACACTGCAGTCTTTTGTGTGTGAGTATGCACGCACCTTGCTCGTGTAGTTCCATCGCTACAGTGTTTCTGTCCCACTTCATTTAAGTCTTTTTTTATTCATGTTCCAAGTTTTGCCTTGTAATTTTCAGACCTCGTGTCAGGATTTTTGGACTTTGTCTTTTTGGATTGCTTCCCTGTGTATGTATGTCAAAAATCACATCCCTGCATTTTGGGTCCTACCCCTTGCCGCTTGACAACAAAGGAATATAAGAGTTTGAGCTTAAAGTAGTTCATTAGATGTTGCTGCATCCTGTGTATGAAAGTGTGAGACTGGTGGAACGAAACAGGGTATGTGGTGCAAGAATGGAATGTTTTAGAACAGACGGTGCTAACTGCAAGGAGGATGCGGAGAGAGAGAAGTCAAAGGCAGTTGGTGGAAAAACTACTGTCAAGAAACCACCACCAGGAGGAGCCAGCACACGATTCTGCAGGGGAGGAGTCGGGCCAACATCCGGCGGACCAAAGGAGACAAATGAGAGAGCGCCAAGGATACCTGCAGGAGACTCAGAACCAATAGTGAATCAGTAGATTGTACTTTAAAATTGTCTGGGAAACTCGGAGGTTGAGTATGTCGGCTGAGGGAACAGAGACGTACAGGGTTGTAATGAGAGGGACCCGAGACCCAGGTGTGTGTTGAAGGAATAAATCCACTCGTGTGTGAAAATGCCGGCGTCCTGATACCTTTCTATTGCAGAACGAGCGCGCATATTGTTGGATGAGTGGCAGTTGGGTAAGGTCACAAATTGGAGTCAGATTACTAACTTAAGTTTATGATGATGTAGAAATAAAATATCCAACAACGCTCATGACAGTCGTATTCGGATTAATTCAATAAAATAGATTACAATCTTTGAAAAAAAATTGACCGTTGGAAATTGACCCCAAAATCCAAATAATAATAGATGAGAAAAACAAAATAACATTTGACAGATTAAAAAAATACCTTTACAGATTTGAGTGTTTGTTTACTTTCAAGAAGTATTTCTGGTAGATACGGGAGCATTTCAGTACACTTTAGCGGCTATTTCACACCACAAAAGTGTACCTGTACCTCTCTGCCATGACTATAAATATTATCATTTGTGTATAAAATTGTTATAAGTACAGCTCTGCATAACATTGTATCCTTATTAACAAAGAAAAAAATGAATTAAAAACATAGTTCAACGTACAACAGAGAATAACTTTATGAACATTGGCAGTCTGGAACAGAAAATATTTTCAGTGCATCAATTTGCCTGAAATAAACATTTTTGACCACATTATTGCACCATTTGATCGTGAAAAATAAAATCAAGAAATAACTTCAAATTCAGCACAGCAACATTAATTCAGGAGCACAAAATATAAAAAAACTTTAATTTACAAAACAAAAATGAATCTGTGGTGTGGGGGGGGGGGGTTTGCACTGAGCAATTTGGTACGCTACCTTGTATGATGCTAACAGTCCTCGCTAGTTTACTGAAGTAGCTTTCACAAGGCAGGATGATTGTTAGCAATATTTGAGATGTTTTCACTGAAAATAATCCATCAGTTTATCAGCATGACTGCGGTGGAACCTCGTTAAGTGGCGCATGTATTCATTTGGCTTCATGCTGTCCGCTGCCAACATTTTTTCTCTCTCCTCGTGTCCCACTGTTGTCACAGTGCAGCCAAACAAAAAAATGCATTGCGAACCAAACCAAGCCAACTATCCATCCATCGATCTTCTTAGCCGCTTATCCTCGCAAGGGTCGCGGGGAGTGCTGGAGCCTATCCAAGCTGTCAGTAGTTTACGCCCTGAACTGATTTCCAGCTCATCGCAGGGCACCCAAGCAAACTCTGAACTATAAATTTGAAAGGTTGCTTCCATTTTTTTTTCATTTTCTTAAATCCATATCTCTGTCTGTTTTTCTGGATATTAAACTGAATTTTTGCTTGCAGAATATCTTTAGCAATACATGTTGAAAGCTGAATGATGCTCCCAAACAGTTTTAAGGTTAATGTTATGTTGCCTCCTATATTTAAAATGCAGGATTTGCTTTTTGTGCACTGGATTGTCTTTGCTTTCAGGCCAGGCCAGGCTGCGGCTCTGTGCGCAGTACCAACTCCTCACCTGCGCCTCATTGACGCTAATCAGGCCAGGCATAGAATACTTGTGTGTCCCATTGTCAAGTCTTGTTTATGTTTCAAGTTGTGCCTCATAGTTATCGGACATTGTTTCTGGATTTTTGGACTTTGCCTTTTTGCTACAGATTTTTGTGCTTCTGCCTTTTCAGATTGCTCACTTCCCTTTGCCAAAATTAAATTGTCCTCAAAAATCATGACCCTGCCTCAGAGCCCTGCATTTGCATTTCCTCTCCCATGTCCCATGTTACTCGTGACAATGGCGGGTTTCGCCATGCCTTGATTCATTCATTTCCATCCATATTCCTTACTGCTTATCCTCACGATTGTCATGGGCGTGCTGTCCCTATCCCAGCTATCTTCGGTTGAGAGGTCGGATGTACCCTGAAGTGATCGCTAGCCAATCACAGGGTAAAAATAAACCATTCTCGGCACACACAATCACAACTAACAGAGAATCTGGAGTCAATTGACCTCCCATGCCTTTTTTGGGGATGTGGGAGGAACTCGGCGTACCTGAAGAAAAACTACACAGAGACATGACGAGAATGCAAACTCCACACAGGCGAGGCCAAATTTGAACCCAGGTCCTCAGAACTGTGAGGCAGATGTACTGCCCACCTTTTCACCGTGTCGCCCATGAATTACAAATAAGTTATTAGTTTATTTATGTTTATCCTTTAGTAACATCATAAGAATCATCATTGGGCACTGACAGTTTTATTTTATTGTTATTCGAACTATTAAACTGCTGACTTTTTACATACTTTCACATTTTTGCAGAAATTTGAGAAATGAGTCAATAATTATTTTTGCTATGGAATGTCAGCACAGTAGATCAAGAGTCATTTATTAATGAGCCCTTTTGTGTGTGTGTGTGTGTGGGGGGGGGGGGTTCTCTTTGTGGCCTGACGTATGATCCTTAATTGCATATCACTAATTGAACATAACAGTACCAGAATGGATGCAACGTACCCACACACCTTGGCAGAGGGGCACTCCACATACGGCGGCCCCCAATGAGCCTCACAGTTCTGAGGACTGGGGTTAAAATTAGGCCTCTCCTGTATGGAGTTTGCATCTTCTCCTAGTGCCTGCGTGGGTTTTTCTTTGGGCAGTCCGGTTTCCTCCCACATCTAAAAAACATGCAACATCAATTGGATATGCTAAATTTCCACGAGGTGTGATTGTGGGTGCACCTGTTTGTCTCTATGTACCCTGCGATTGGTTGGCAACCAGTTCAGGGTGTACCCCGTCTCCTGCCCGTTGACAGCTGGGATAGGCTCCAGCACTCCCAGCGACACTCGTGAGGATAAACGGCAACGAAGATGGATGCTTTTTCTGTTTTTTTTCCCCACACACTCCTCTAATTTATAAACAGATAAACTAAGGATGAAAATGAACTTGCTGGGTGTCCTTGAAAAGGAAAAGGCACTGATGACGCAAATGTAAAGTTCAAACTAATAAATTGATGCTGATGGAAGCACCATCATGAAAAATGCAGTGCACATTTCTTTTGAAATGTCCTGTTTTCCAGAATCGGACCTTGAGCCCTGGGACACCCCGTTTTGGCCGGCATGCAGGCTGCAGAGTTGACATTGGTGATACATTGCATCCATTCTGGTACTGTTATGTTGAATTACTGACATGCAATTAGTGAAAATACGCACACGCACACAAAAGGGCTCAGTACGAAATGACTCTTGGTCCACTGTGCTGACATTTCATAGCAAAGGCATTTTGCCATTGGCTGTCTCATCCTGCCCTGAATGATTTTGGAAGAAATGAGATTCCAAAATCTGATTCCTGCCTCGTCGGTTCAGTGTTGAGAGTGCACTGAATTTAGAAAGTTGACGTCTGTAAACAACAGCAGAAATAGAAGTGGAAGGGTTCTTGAGAAACAAACTTAATTGACTTCATCCTTTTAAATATTTATATTCTTAGATTGAAGGACAGAACTGATTTGCTGCTTAGAATCAAAGTAGTAGTACTTTGTTTTCATGAACATGGATGCACATCAAGTTTGCTCTCCATATTTTACACACCAAAGCAAACTTGCATTGTCCCGAATGAAAGTGAAAGAAAGTAACTACATTGACTCTGATGGGACTCAAACCCACAACCTTTGAATTACTACAATTTTAAACTAGAAGTCCAACGCGCTGTCCATTGCGCCACCGAGCCATCTGTCTATCTATCTGTCGATGTTTATTTTTTTATTAAATTTGACCAGCTTTTTCTTTTTGAAAAGATTTCCTCAAGCCTTCAGGTTTTCACGACAGCGTTGTTTTCCTCAATATCTGTCCATGGTCTTGGACAATGTGCAAAGCCATCACATGCTGGAGAAGCTGGTGCCCAGTTTCAAGTACAGCATCCATTACACTTCAGAGTAGGTCCGCTTGGTTTTCGTTGACGTGCTCCCGAATTTCAAGGCTGTCGGCTAAGCCGAGGTACTCTAAGTCACCATATGTGCTCAAGGGCCACTTCATTAGCTCCATCTCATGTTGTCAAGATGTATTTTGTCTGATGAAAGATAACTAAATAAGTCCTGTGCAAATGCGTAGCACGTCGGAGAAGTACCTTTCATACTTCCTTGGTGGCATATTTTCGGATCATGGACCTAACAGTAAAGCCAACATTTCTTGACCTGTGCCTTTCTGAATCGCAGAGATTTGATGCTTTTCTGAGGAGTTGGTTTCAATGTAGATTATGCAGCAGGCGTAGCCAGGCTTTTTTTTTTCCCCAAATTGTACTTTAAAAGCACTCTGTTTCTCACGTTCAACCAGCGGCAGGGATGGGGGGTTGCATGCTCGCATCGCCGTAAATTGTAACCGGGAAGTGTTGTGTGCTTATACATGTATATATCCATCAATCCATTTTCTTAGCCACACGATAGTGGCAGGAATGTTGGAGCCTATCCCAGCTGTCAACGAGCAGGAAGCAAGTTTACACACAATCAGACACGGGGAGTACATGCAAACTCCACAAACGGAAGTCCGCGATTGAACAGCTGCGTCTCATAACGTATGTTTGTTGCTTTACCATACCACGACGAGAAGCTCATAACCAGTAATGATTAAATGCGTGCAAATTTCCCCGCTGATGAATGAGCCTCAACTGTGGCTTTATCGTGTCAGGTTGACCCCACTGGAGGTTAAAGAAGGACTAATTTGGGTGCATTTTCTCAGTTTTGGTGCAGAAAAAGTGAGCATCGTGGCTTAGCTAGACCGAATGGTCTGTAATGCTAAGCACCGGAGACGTCAGGGGCGTAGTCAAGGATGTTTCTTCCTGTTTTGGCTCTGAAAGCTGGCACATATCCAGATGTTGCTTGGATTTCAAATATGTTCTTTATTTTCAATTTTTATTTTCAATTAATGTCCAAAATACATGTAATAATAATATTGCTTCACATTGGAGGGTTTATTGTACATATGAATTTTGGGGAGAGTCTTCCTTTAAGTAGATGGATTTCTTGATCAAGTGGATTCTTCCAAATTGAAGATTCTAATTTCCTTTTTGGGGATAATACTGGGTTGTTACCCCCAACGAGGTGTCACTCACTGCTTCTATGTTTATAATGAGTTTTGGGAACTCTTGAAAGGGGGTTATGAAGACATGACATTAACTTTGTTGGTTCGGAACCGAGAACTTGAATAAAGGTTTCATTGGTGAGGGAAAATCTTATCAAGAGTCAATGTCATCTTAGGGTTGCCATCATCAAATGGCATAGCATCATAACTTTTAGCACAGCAACAACCATTCCATTCATAAGGCAAAAATATATCTGCCTTATCCCCGCAGACCCACCAAATAGCTTTGAAATTTCCCAAAGTAATGATTCCTACTGATGTAAGATGTGTTACCTGTAATGTCACACGCTGGCAAGTCAATCCATCAATTTCCTTTGCCACTTATCCTCATGAGGGTAGCGGGAGGTGATGGGGCCTATCCCAGCTGTCAACGGGCAGGAGGCAGGGTACACACAGAACTGGTTGCCAGTCAGCCAGCCAGCACAACCATTGCGCTGCAAGCCCGCTTGCGGGTGTCCTTCACCCGCATAATATGCGTTGTTTAAGCCTGTGCTCCCGACGTGTGGAAGTCATGGTTGCCTTTCATCCAGCTGGAACAACCATTGCGCTGCAAGCCCGCTTGCGGGTGTCCTTCACCCGGATAATATGCGTGGTTTATGCCTGTGCGCCCTAATTGTGGAAGTCATGGTTGTCATTCATCCAGCCAGCACAACCTTTGTGAAAGTCATGTTAGCCTTTCATCCAGCCAGCACAACCATTGCGCTGCAAGCCCCCTTGCGGGTGTCCTTCACCCGCATAAAATGCGTTGTTTATGCCTGTGCGCCCTAAGTATGGAAGTCATGGTTGTCATTCATCCAGCCAGCACAAACATTGCGCTCCAAGCCCACCTGCGGGTGTCCTTCACCCGCATAATATGCGTTGTTCATGCCCGTGCGCCCTAAGTGTGGAAGTCATGGTTGCCTTTCATCCAGCTAGCACAGCCATTGCGGAAGTCATGGTTGTCATTCATCCAGCCACCACAACCTGCACACTGCAAGCCCACTTGCGGGTGTCTTTCTTCCGCGTACATGCGTTGTTCATGCCCATGTGCCCTAAGTGTGGAAGTCATGGTTGTCATTTAACTAGTGCGCTGGAAGCCCGCTTGGGTGCGTTCCCCCCTGCATATCATCACTGGTTCATGCCCGCACATCCTGAGTGTGGAAGTCATGGTTGCCTTTCATCCATCCACCACAACCATTGCGGTGCAAGCCTGCTTGTGGGTGTCCTTTGCCTGCTTACGGGTGTCCTTCACCCGCATACCATGCCTGGTTCAAGCCTGCGCACCCTAAGTGTTGAAGTCATGGTTGCCTTTCATTCATCCAGCACAACCAGTGAGCTGGAAGCCCGCTTGCAGGTCTCCTTCAGCCGCATAACATGTGTTGTTCATAAGCGTGCGCCCAAAGTGTGGAAGTCATGGTTCTCATTCATCCATCCAGTCATAGTTGTCATTCATCCATCTCGCGCAACCAGTGCGGAAGTCACGGTTTTCATTCATCCAGCCAGCACAGCCAGTGTGGAAGTCATGGTGGTCTTTCATCCATCCATTACAACCATTGCACTGCAAGCGCACATTCGGGTGTCCTTCACCCGCATAACATGCCTGGTTCATGCCCACGCTCCCTAAGTGTGGAAGTCACGGTTGTCTTTCATGCAGCCACTACAACCATTGCTCTGCTCGCCCGCTTGTGGGTGTCCATCACCCGCATTCCATGCCTGGTTCATGCCCGCGCACCCGAAGTGTAGAATTCATGGCTGTCATTCTTTCAGCCAGCACAACCAGTGTGGAAGTCATAGTGGCCTTTGATCCATGCAGCACAACCATTGCGCTGCAATCGAGCTTGCGGGTGTCCTTCACCCGCATACCATGCCTGGTTCATGCCCACGCACCCTAAGTTTGGAAGTCATGATTGCCTTTCATTCATCCAGCAAAACCAGTGCGCTGGAACCCCGCTTGCGGGTGTCCTTCACCCGCATACCATACCTGGTTCATGCCCGCGCACCCAAAGTGTGGAAGTCATGGTTGTCATTCAACTAGTGCGCTGGAAGCCCGCTTTCGTGCGTTCCCCCCTGCAAACCATCACTGGTTCATGCCCGCGCACCCTAAGTGTGGAAGTCACGGTTGTCTTTCATCCAGCCACCACAACCATTGCTCTGCATGACCGCTTGCGGGTGTACATCACCCACATACCATGCCTGGTTCATGCCCGCCCACCCTAAGTGTAGAATTCATGGTTGTCATTCATCCAGCCAGCACAACCTGCGCGCTGCAAGCCCGCTTGCGGGTGTCCTTCTTCAGCGTAACATGAGTTGTTCATGCCCATGTGCCCTAAGTGTGGAAGTCATGGTTGTCATTCAACTCGTGTGCTGGAAGCCCACTTGGGTGCGTTCCACCCTGCATACCATCACTGTTTCATGCTCGCACACCCGAAGTGTGGAAGTAATGGTTGCCTTTCATTCATACAGCACAACCAGTGCGGAAGTCACGGTTGTCATTCATCCAGCCACCACAACCTGCGCGCTGCAAGCCCGCATGCGGGTGTCCTTCTTCAGCGTAACATGCGTTGTTCATGCCCATGTGCCCTAAGTGTGGAAGTCATGGTTGTCATTCAACTCGTGTGCTGGAAGCCCACTTGGGTGCGTTCCACCCTGCATACCATCACTGTTTCATGCTCGCACACCCGAAGTGTGGAAGTCATGGTTGCCTTTCATTCAACCAGCACAACCAGTGCGCTGGAAGCCCGCTTGCAGGTGTCCTTCACCCGCATAACATGGGTTGTTCATAAGCGTGCGCCCAAAGTGTGGAAGTCATGGTTGTCATTCATCCAGGCAACATAACCATTGCTCAGCATGACCGCTTGCGGGTGTCCTTCACCCACATAACATGCGGTGTTCATAAGCGTGCGCCCAAAGTGTGGAAGTCATGGTTGTCATTCATCCATCCAGTCACGGTTGTCATTCATCCATCTCGCGCAACCAGTGCGGAAGTCACGGTTTTCATTCATCTAGCCAGCACAGCCAGTGTGGAAGTCATGGTGGTCTTTCATCCATCCATTACACCCATTGCGCTGCAAGCGCGCATTCGGGTGTCCTTTACCCGCATAACATGCCTGGTTCATGCCCGCGCACCCTAAGTGTTGAAGTCATGGCTGTCTTTTATCCATCCAGCACAACCAGTAAGCTGGAAGCCATCTTGGGTGCGTCTTCCCATCGGATACCATGCCTGGTTCATGCCCGCGCACCCTAAGTGTGGAAGTCATGTTTGCCTTTCATCCAGCCAGCACAACCAGTGCGGAAGTCACGGTTGTCATTCATCCATCCATTACAACCAGTCCGCTGCAAGCCCGCTTGCGGGTGTCCTTCACCCGCATACCATGCCTGGTTCATGTCCGCGCACCCGAGGTTTGGAAGTCATGGTTGCCTTTCATTCATCCAGCAAAACCAGTGCGCTGGAAGCCCGCTTGCGGGTGTCCTTCACCCGCATACCATACCTGGTTCATGCCCGTGCACCCAAAGTGTGGAAGTCATGGTTGTCTTTCATCCAGCCAGCACAACCATTGCTCTGCATGACCGCTTGCGGGTGTTCTTCACCCGCATACCATGCCTGGTTCATGCACGTGCACCCTAGGTATGGAAGTCATGGTTGTCATTCATCCAACCAGCACAGCCATTGCGGAAGTCACGGGTGTCCTTCACCCGCATACCATGCCTGGTTCATGACCCCGCACCCTAAGTATGGAAGTCATGGTCGTCATTCATCCAGCCAGCACAACCATTGCGCTGCAAGCCTGCTTGCGGGTGTCCTTCACCCGCATACCATGCCTGGTCCATGTCAGTGCACCCTAAGTGTGGAAGCCATGGTTGCCTTTCATCCATCCAATACAATCAGTGTGCTGGAAGCCCTCTTAGGTGCGTCTTCCCATTGCATACCATGCCTGGTTCAGGCCTCTGCACCCTAAGTTTGGAAGTCATCGTAGTCATTCAACTAGTGCGCTTTAAGCCCATTTGGGTGCGTTCCCCCCTGCATACCATGCCTGGTTCATGCCCGCAAACCCTAAGTGTGGAAGTCATGGTTACCTTTTATCCATCCAGCACAACCATTGCGCTGCAATCCTGCTTGCGGGTGTCCTTCGCCCGCTTGCGGGTGTCCTTCACCCACATACCATGCCTGGTTCATGCCTGCGCACCCTAAGTGTGGAAGTCATGGTTGTCATTCATCCAATTTGAACAACCAGTGCTGAAGTCACATATTTCATTCACCCAGCCCGCGCAACCAGTTGATTGGAAGCCTGCATGCGGGTGTCCTTCACCCGCATACCATGCCTGGTTTATGCCCGTGCAGCCGAAGTGAGCAATTCATGGTTGCCTTTCATCCATCAAGCACAATCAGTGCGCTGGAAACCCTCTTGGGTGCGTCTTCC
Source organism: Syngnathoides biaculeatus (assembly GCF_019802595.1). NCBI lineage: Eukaryota > Metazoa > Chordata > Actinopteri > Syngnathiformes > Syngnathidae > Syngnathoides > Syngnathoides biaculeatus. The sequence goes on from NW_026907534.1 coordinate 13,205, forward strand.
CATCGCATACCATGCCTGGTTCATGCCCAGTTCATGCTCGTGCACCCTAAGTGTGGAAGTCATGGTCGTCATTCAACTAGTGCGGTGGAAGCCCGCTTGGGTGCGTTCCCCCCTGCATACCATGCCTGGTTGATGCCCGCAAACCCTAAGTGTGGAAGTCATGGTGGCCTTTTATCCATCCAGCACAACCATTGCGCTGCAAGCCTGCTTGCAGGTGTCCTTCGCCGGCTTGCGGGTGTCCTTCATCCGCATACCATAACTGGTTAATGCCTGCGCAGCCTAAGTGTGGAAGTCATGGTTGTCATTCATCCAACTAGAACAACCAGTGCTAAAGTCACATAATTCATTCACCCAGCCCGCGCTACCAGTGGGTTGGAAGCCCGCATGCGGGTGTCCTTCACCCGCATACCATGCCTGGTTCATGCCCGCGCACCCTAAGTGTGAAAGTCATGGTTGCCATTCATCCAGCCAGCACAACCAGTGCACTGCAAGCCCGTTTTTGGGTGTCCTTCAGCCGCATACCATGCCTGGTTAATGCCCGAGCACCCTAATTTTGGAAGTCATGGTTGCCTTTCATCCAACCAGCACAACCGTTGCGCTTCAAGCCCGCTTTCGGGTGTCCTTCACCCGCATAACATGCGTTGTTCATTCCTGTCGCCCTAAGTGTTAAAGTCATGGTTGCCTTTCATCCATCCAGCACAACCGTTGCACTGCAAGCACGCTTGCGGGTGCCCTTCACCCGCATACCATCCCTGGTTAATGCCTGCGCACCCTAAGTGTGGAAGTCATGGTTGTCATTCATCCAACTCGAACAACCAGTGCGAAAGTCACATATTTCATTCACCCAGCCCGCGCTTCCAGTTGGTTGGAAGCCTGCATGCGGGTGTCCTTCACCCTCATACCATGCTTGGTTCATGCCCGCGCTCCCGAAGGTTGGAAGTCATGGTTGTCATTCATCCATACATCACAACGAGTGCGGAAGTCACGGTTGTCATTCATGCAGCCACCACAACCTGCGCGCTGCAAGCCCGCTTGCGAGTGTCCTTCTTCCGCGTAACATGCGTTGTTCATGGCCGTGTGCTCTAAGTGTGGAAGTCATGGTAGTCATTCAACTTGTGCGTTGGAAGCCCGCTTGGGTGCGTTCCCCCTGCATACCATGCCTGGTTCATGCCCGCACACCCTAAGTGTGGAAGTCATGGTTGCCTTTCATCCAGCCAGCACAACCATGCAGGAAGTCACGGTTGTAATTCATCCATGCAACACAACTACTGCGCTCGAAGCCCGCTTGGGGGTGTCCTTCAACCGCATACCATTCCTGGTTCATGCCCGCAATCCCTAAGTGTGGAGGTCACGGTTGTCTTTCATCCAGCCACCACAACCATAGCTCTGCACGACCGCTTGCGGGTGTCCATCACCCGCATACCATGCCTGGCTCATGCCCACGCACCCTGAGTGTAGAATTTATGGTTGTCATTCATCCAGCCAGCACAGCCAGTGTGGAAATCATGGTGGCCTTTCATCCATCCATTACAACCATTGCGCTGCAAGCGCGCATTCGGGTGTCCTTCACCGGCATACCATAACTGGTTCATGCCCGCGCACCCCAAGTGTGGAAGTCATGGTTGTTATTCAACCAGCCAGCACAACCAGTCTGGAAGTCATGGTTTCCTTTTATCCAGCCAGTACAAGCAGTGCGGAAGTCACGGTTGTCATTCATTCAGCCAGCACCACCAGTGCGGAAGTCACGGTTGTCATTCATCCAGGCAACCCAACTATTGCGCTGGAAGCCCGCTTGGGGGTGTCCTTCACGCGCATACCATGCCTAGTTCATGCCCACGCTCCCTAAGTGTGTATGTCACGGATGTCTTTCATCCAGCCACTATAACCATTGCTCTGCACGCCTGCTTGCGGGTGTCCATCACCCGCATACCATGCCTGGTTCATGCCCGTGCACCCTAAGTGTGGAAATCATGGTTGTGATTCATCTAGCGAGCACAACCAGTGTGGAAGTCACGTTTGTCATTCATCCAGCCAGCACAACCATTGCGCTGCAAGCCTGCTTGCGGGTGTCCTTCACCCGCATACCATGCCTGGTTCATGCCCATGCACCCTAAGTGTGGAAGTCATGGTTGCCTTTCATCTAGCCAGCATAACCAGTGCGGAAGTCACGGTTTTCATTCATGCAGGCAACACAACTATTTCGCTGGAAGCCTGCTTGGGGAAGTCCTTCAAATGGATACCATGCCTGGTTCATGCCTGCGCTCCCTAAGTGTGGAAGTCATGGTTGTCATTCATCCATCCAGCATAACCAGTGCGGAAGTCAAGGTTGTCATTCATCCAGCCACCACAACCTGCGCGCTGAAAGCCCGCTTGCAGGTGTCCTTCTTCCGCGTAACATGCGTTGTTCATGCCCGTGTGCTCTAAGAGTGGAAGTCATGGTAGTCATTCAACTAGTGCGCTGGAAGCCCGCTTGGGTGCGTTCCCCCTGCATACCATGCCTGGTTCATGCCCGCACACCCTAAGTGTGGAAGTCATGGTTGCCTTTCATCCAGCCAGCACAACCATGCGGAAGTCACGGTTGTCAATCATTCAGTGAGCACAACCAGTGCGGAAGTCACGGTTGTCATTCATCCAGGCAACACAACTATTGCGCTCGAAGCCCGCTTGGGGGTGTCCTTCAACCGCATACCATGCTTGGTTCATGTCCGCGCTCCCGAAGTGTGGAGGTCAAGGTTGTCTTTTTCCAGCCACCACAACCATAGCTCTGCACGACCGCTTGCGGGTGTCTATCACCGGCATTCCATGCCTGGTTCATGCCCACGCACCCTGAGTGTAGAATTTAAGGTTGTCATTCATCCAGCCAGCACAACCAGTGTGGAATTCATGGTGGCGTTTCATCCATCCAGCACAACCATTGCGCTGCAATCCCGCATGCGAGTGTCCTTCAGCCCCATACCATGCATGGTTCATGACCGCGCACCCTAAGTATGGAAGTCATGGTTGTCATTCATCCAGCCAGCACAACCAGTGCGCTGGAAGCCCGCTTGCGGGTGTCCTTCACCCGCATACCATACCTGGTTCATGCCCGCGCACCCCAAGTGTGGAAGTCGTGGTTGTCATTCAACCAGCCAGAACAACCAGTCTGGAAGTCATGGTTGCCTTTTATCCATTCAGCACAACCGTTGCGCTGCAAGCCCGCTTGTGGGTGTCCTTCACCCGCATACCATGCCTGGTTCATGTCCGTGCACCCTTGGTGTTGAAGTCATGGCTGCCTTTTATCCATCCATCACAACCAGTGTGGAATTCATGGTTGCCTTTTATCCATTCAGCACAACCGTTGCGCTGCAAGCCCGCTTATGGGTGTCCTTCACCCGCATACCATGCCTGGTTCATGCCCGCGCACCCTAAGTGTGGAAGTCATGGTTGCCTTTCATCGATCCATTACAACCATTGCGCTGCAAGCGCTTATTCGGGTGTCCTTCACCCGCAGACCATGCCTGGTTCATGCCCGCGCACCCCAAGTGTGGAAGTCATGGTTGCCTTTTATCCATGCAGCACAACCGTTGGGCTGCAAGCCCGCTTGCGGGTGTCCTTCACCCGCATACAATACCTTGTTCATGTCCGTGCACCCTTGTTGTTGAAGTCATGGCTGCCTTTTATCCATCCAGCACAACCAGTAAGCTGGAAGCCCTCTTGGGTGTGTCTTCCCATCGGATACCATGCCTGGTTCATGCCCGCGCACGCTAAGTTTGGAAGTCATGGTTGTCATTCATACAGCCAGCACAACTCTTGCGCTGGAAGCCTGCTTGCGGGTGTCCTTCACCCGCATACCATGCCTGGTTCATGCCCGCGCACCCTAAGTGTGGAAGTCATGGTTGCCTTTCATCGATCCATTACAACCATTGCGCTGCAAGCGCTTATTCGGGTGTTCTTCACCCGCAGACCATGCCTGGTTCATGCCCGCGCACCCCAAGTGTGGAAGTCATGGTTGTATTTCAACCATCCAGCACAACCAGTGTGTAATTCATGGTTGCCTTTCATCCACTCAGCACAACCGTTGCGCTGCAAGCCCGCTTGTGGGTGTCCTTCACCCGCATACCATGCCTGGTTCATGTCCGTGCACCCTAAGTGTGGAAGTCATGTTTGCCTTTCATCCATGCAGCACAACCGTTGTGCTGCAAGCCCGCTTGCGGGTGTCCTTCACCCGCATACCATGCCTGGTTCATGTCCGTGCACCCTAAGTATGGAAGTCATGGTTGTCATTCATCCAGCCCGCACAACCAGTGCGCTGGAAGCCTGCTTGCGTGAGTCCTTCACCCGCATACCATACCTGGTTCATGCCCGTGCACCTTAAGTGTGGAAATCATGGTTGTCATTCATCTAGCCAGCACAACCAGTGTGGAAGTCACGGTTGTCATTCATCCAGCCAGCACAACCATTGCGCTGCAAGCCTGCTTGCGGGTGTCCTTCACCCGCATACCATGCCTGGTTCATGCCCGCGCACCCTAAGTGTGGCAGTCATGGTTGTCATTATCTAGCCAGCACAACTAGTGTGGAAATCACATTTTTCATTCATCCAGGCAACACAACTATTGCGCTTGAAGCCCGCTTGCTGGTGTCCTTCAACCGCATACCATGCTTGGTTCATGCCTGCGCTCCCTAAGTGTGGAGGTCACGGTTGTCTTTCATCCAGCCACCACAACCATAGCTCTGCACGACCGCTTGCGGGTGTCCATCTCCCGCATACCATGCCTGGTTCATGCCCACGCACCCTGTGTGTAGAATTTATGGTTGTCATTCATCCAGCCAGCACAGCCAGTGTGGAAGTCATGGTGGCCTTTCATCGATCCATTACAACCATTGCGCTGCAAGCGCGCATTTGGGTGTCTTTCAGCCGCATACCATGCCTGGTTCATGCCCGCGCACCCCAAGTGTGGAAGTCATGGTTGTCATTCATCCAGCCAGCACAACAAGTGGGCTAGAAGCCCGCTTGCGGATGTCCTTCACCCGCACACCATGCCTGGTTCATGACCGCGCACCCCAAGTGTGGAAGTCATGGTTGTATTTCAACCAGCCAGCACAACCAGTCTGGAAGTCATGGTTGCCTTTCATCCATGCAGCACAACCGTTGTGCTGCAAGCCCGCTTGCGGGTGTCCTTCATCCGCATACAATGCCTTGTTCATGTCCGTGCACCCTTGTTGTTAAAGTCATGGCTGCCTTTTATCCATCCAGCACAACCAGTAAGCTGGAAGCCCTCTTGGGTGTGTCTTCCCATCGGATACCATGCCTGGTTTATGCCTGCGCAGGCTAATTTTGGAAGTCATGGTTGTCATTCATACAGCCAGCACAACCAGTTCTTTGGAAGCCCGCTTGGGTGCGTTCCCCCCCTAGCATACCATGCCTGGTTCATGCCCGCGCACCCTAAGTGTGGAAGTCATGGTTTCCTTTCATCCAGCCAGCACAAGCAGTTCGGAAGTCACGGTTGTAATTCATACAGCCAGCACAACCAGTGCGGAAGTCACGGTTGTCATTCATCCAGGCAACCCAACTATTGCGCTGGAAGCCCGCTTTGGGGTGTCCTTAACGTGCATACCATACCTGGTTCATGCCCGCGCATCCCAAGTCTGGAAGTCATGGTTGTCATTCATCCAGCCAGCATAGCCAGTGTGGAAGTCATTGTGGCCTTTCATCCATCCATGACAACCATTGCGCTGCAATCCCGCTTTCGGGTGTCTTTCAGCCGCATACCATGCCTGGTTCATGCCCGCGCACCCCAAGTGTGGAAGTCATGGTTGTCTTTCATCCAGCCAGCACAACCATTTCTCTGCGAGCCCGCTTTCGGGTGTCCTTCAGCCGCATACTATGCCTGGTTCATGCCCGCGCACCCCAAGTGTGGAAGTCATGGTTGTCATTCATCCAGCCAGCACAGCCAGTGTGGAAGTCATTGTGGCCTTTCATCCATCCATGACAACCATTGCGCTGCAAGCCCGATTTCTGGTGTCCTTCAGCCGCATACCATGCCTGGTTCATGCCCGCGTACCCCAAGTGTGGAAGTCATGGTTGTCATTCATCCAGCCAGCACAGCCAGTGTGGAAGTCATTGTGGCCTTTCATCCATCCATGACAACCATTGCGCTGCAATCCCGCTTTCGGGTGTCTCCTTCAGCCGCATACCATGCCTGGTTCATGCCCGCGCACCCCAAGTGTGGAAGTCATGGTTGTCATTCATTCAGCCAGCACAAGTGCGCTAGAAGCCCGCTTGCGGGTGTCCTTCACCTGCATAACATGCGTTGTTCATGCCTTTGCGCACTAAGTGTGGAAGTCATGGTTGCATTTCATCCAGCCAGCACAAACGTTGCGCTGCAAGCCCTCTTGCAGTGTCCTTCACCCGCATACCATGCCTGGTTCATGTCTGTGCACCCGAAGTGTGGAAGTCATGGTTGCCTTTCATCCATCCAGCACAACCAGTGCGCTGGGAGCCCTCTTGGGTGCGTCTTCCCATCGCATACCATGCCTTGTTCATGCCCGCGCATGCTAAGTTTGGAAGTCATGGTTGTCATTCATCCATCCAGTACAACCAGTGGGCTGGAAGCCTGCTTGCGGGTGTCCATCACCCGAATACCATGCCTGGTTCATGCCAGTGCACCCTAAGTTTAGAAATCATGGTTGTCATTCATCCAGCCATTACAACAAGTGTGCGAGAAGCCCGCTTGCGGGTGTCCTTCTTCTGCATAACATGCGTTGTCCATTCCCGTCGCCCTAAGTGTGAAAGTCATGGTTGCCTTTCATTCATCTAGCACAACCAGTTCTCTGGAAGCCCTCTTGGGTTTGTCTTCCCATCGCATTCCATGCCTGGTTCATGCCCGCGCACGCTAAGTTTGAAAGTCATGGTTGTCATTCATCCAGCCAGCACAACCAGTGCGCTGGAAGCCCGCTTGGGGGTGTCCTTCACCTGCATAACATGCGTTGTTCATGCCTTTGCGCACTAAGTGTGGAAGTCATGGTTGCATTTCATCCAGCCAGCACAAACGTTGCGCTGCAAGCCCTCTTGCAGTGTCCTTCACCCGCATACCATGCCTGGTTCATGTCTGTGCACCCGAAGTGTGGAAGTCATTGTGGCCTTTCATCCATCCATGACAACCATTGCGCTGCAAGCCCGCTTTCTGGTGTCCTTCAGCCGCATACCATGCCTGGTTCATGCCCGCGTACCCCAAGTGTGGAAGTCATGGTTGTCATTCATTTAGCCAGCACAGCCAGTGTGGAAGTCATTGTGGCCTTTCATCCATCCATGACAACCATTGCGCTGCAATCCCGCTTTCGGGTGTCTTTCAGCCGCATACCATGCCTGGTTCATGCCCGCGCACCCCAAGTGTGGAAGTCATGGTTGTCTTTCATCCAGCCAGCACAACAATTTCTCTGCAAGCCCGCTTTTGGGTGTCCTTCAGCCGCATACTATGCCTGGTTCATGCCCGCGCACCCCAAGTGTGGAAGTCATGGTTGTCATTCATCCAGCCAGCACAGCCAGTGTGGAAGTCATTGTGGCCTTTCATCCATCCATGACAACCATTGCGCTGCAAGCCCGCTTTCTGGTGTCCTTCAGCCGCATACCATGCCTAGTTAATGCCCGCGTACCCCAAGTGTGGAAGTCATGGTTGTCATTCATCCAGCCAGCACAGCCAGTGTGGAAGTCATTGTGGCCTTTCATCCATCCATGACAACCATTGCACTGTAATCCCGCTTTCGGGTGTCTCCTTCAGCCGCATACCATGCCTGGTTCATGCCCGCGCACCCCAAGTGTGGAAGTCATGGTTGTCATTCATCCAGCCAGCACAAGTGCGCTAGAGCCCGCTTGCGGGGTGTCGTTCACCTGCATAACATGCGTTGTTCATGCCTTTGCGCACTAAGTGTGGAAGTCATGGTTGCATTTCATCCAGCCAGCACAAACGTTGCGCTGCAAGCCCTCTTGCAGTGTCCTTCACCCGCATACCATGCCTGGTTCATGTCTGTGCACCCGAAGTGTGGAAGTCATGGTTGCCTTTCATCCATCCAGCACAACCAGTGCGCTGGGAGCCCTCTTGGGTGCGTCTTCCCATCGCATACCATGCCTTGTTCATGCCCGCGCATGCTAAGTTTGGAAGTCATGGTTGTCATTCATCCATCCAGTACAACCAGTGGGCTGGAAGCCCGCTTGCGGGTGTCCATCACCCGAATACCATGGCTGGTTCATGCCAGTGCACCCTAAGTTTAGAAATCATGGTTGTCATTCATCCAGCCAGCACAGCCAGTGTTGAACTCACGATGGCCTTTCATTCACCTATTACAACCATTGCGCTGCAAGCCCGCTTTCGTGTGTCCTTCAGCCGCATACCATGCCTGGTTCATGCCCGCACACCCCAAGTGTGGAAGTCATGGTTGTCTTTCATCCAGCCAGCACAACCATTTCTCTGCAAGCCCGCTTTCGGGTGTCCTTCAGCCCCATACCATGCCTGGTTCATCCCGCGCCCCAAGTGTGGAAGTCATGGTTGTTTTCATCCAGCCAGCACAACAATTTCTCTGCAAGCCCGCTTTCTGGTGTCCTTCAGCCGCATACCATGCCTAGTTAATGCCCGCGTACCCCAAGTGTGGAAGTCATGATTGTCATTCATCCAGCCAGCACAGCCAGTGTGGAAGTCATTGTGGCCTTTCATCCATCCATGACAACCATTGCACTGTAATCCCGCTTTCGGGTGTCTCCTTCAGCCGCATACCATGCCTGGTTCATGCCCGCGCACCCCAAGTGTGGAAGTCATGGTTGTCATTCATCCAGCCAGCACAAGTGCGCTAGAAGCCCGCTTGCGGGTGTCCTTCACCTGCATAACATGCGTTGTTCATGCCTTTGCGCACTAAGTGTGGAAGTCATGGTTGCATTTCATCCAGCCAGCACAAACGTTGCGCTGCAAGCCCTCTTGCAGTGTCCTTCACCCGCATACCATGCCTGGTTCATGTCTGTGCACCCGAAGTGTGGAAGTCATGGTTGCCTTTCATCCATCCAGCACAACCAGTGCGCTGGGAGCCCTCTTGGGTGCGTCTTCCCATCGCATACCATGCCTTGTTCATGCCCGCGCACGCTAAGTTTGGAAGTCATGGTTGTCATTCATCCATCCAGTACAACCAGTGGGCTGGAAGCCCGCTTGCGGTTGTCCATCACCCGAATACCATGGCTGGTTCATGCCAGTGCACCCTAAGTTTAGAAATCATGGTTGTCATTCATCCAGCCAGCACAGCCAGTGTTGAACTCACGGTGGCCTTTCATTCACCTATTACAACCATTGCGCTGCAAGCCCGCTTTCGTGTGTCCTTCAGCCGCATACCATGCCTGGTTCATGCCCGCACACCCCAAGTGTGGAAGTCATGGTTGTCTTTCATCCAGCCAGCACAACCATTTCTCTGCAAGCCCGCTTTCGGGTGTCCTTCAGCCCCATACCATGCCTGGTTCATCCCCGCGAACCCCAAGTGTGGAAGTCATGGTTGTAATTCATCCAGCCAGCACAGCCAGTGTGGAAGTCATTGTGGCCTTTCATCCATCCATGACAACTTTTGCGCTGCAATTCCGCTTTCTGGTGTCTTTCAGCCGCATACCATGCCTGGTTCAGGCCCGCGTACCCCAAGTGTGGAAGTCATGGTTGTCATTCATCCAGCCAGCACAGCCAGTGTGGAAGTCATTGTGGCCTTTCTCCATCCATGACAACCATTGCGCTGCAATCGCTTTCGGTGTCTTTCACAGCCGCATACCATGCCTGGTTCATGCCCGCGCACCCCAGTGTGGAAGTCATGGTTGTCATTCATCCAGCCAGCACAAGTGCGCTAGAAGCCCGCTTGCGGGTGTCCTTCACCTGCATAACATGCGTTGTTCATGCCTTTGCGCACTAAGTGTGGAAGTCATGGTTGCATTTCATCCAGCCAGCACAAACGTTGCGCTGCAAGCCCTCTTAAAGTGTCCTTCACCCGCATACCATGCCTGGTTCATGTCCGTGCACCCGAAGTGTGGAAGTCATGGTTGCCTTTCATCCATCCAGTACAACCAGTGCGCTGAAAGCCCGCTTGCGGGTGTCCATCACCCGAATACATGCCTGGTTCATGCCAGTGCACCCTAAGTTTAGAAATCATGGTTGTCATTCATCCAGCCAGCACAGCCAAGTGGAACTCATGGTGGCCTTTCATTCACCTATTACAACCATTGCGCTGCAAGCCCGCTTGCGGGTGTCCTTCTTCCGCATAACATGTGTTGTTCATTCCCGTCGCCCCAAGTGTGAAAGTCATGGTTGCCTTTCATCAATCCAGCAAAACCGTTGCACTGCAAGCACACTTGCGGGTGTCCTTGACACGCATACCTTGCCTGGTTCATGCCCGCGCACCCCACGTGTGGAAGTCATGGTTGTCATTCATCCAGCCAGCACAGCCAGTGTGGAAGTCATTCCCGTCGCCCTTAGTGTGAAAGTCATGGTTCCCTTTCATCCATCAAGCACAACCGTTGCACTGCAAGCACGCTTGGGGGTGTCCTTCACCTGCATACCATGCCTGGTTCATGTCCATGCACCCGAAGTGTGGAAGTCATGGTTGCCTTTCACTCAGCCAGCACAACCAGTGCGCTGCAAGCCCGCTTTCAGGTGTCCTTCAGCTGCATACCATGTCTGGTTCATGCCCGCGCACCCCACGTGTGGAAGTCATGGTTGTCATTCATCCAGCCAGCACAGCCAGTGTGGAAGTCATTCCCGTCGCCCTTAGTGTGAAAGTCATGGTTCCCTTTCATCCATCAAGCACAACCGTTGCACTGCAAGCACGCTTGGGGGTGTCCTTCACCTGCATACCATGCCTGGTTCATGTCCATGCACCCGAAGTGTGGAAGTCATGGTTGCCTTTCACTCAGCCAGCACAACCAGTGCGCTGCAAGCCCGCTTTCAGGTGTCCTTCAGCTGCATACCATGCCTGGTTCATGCCCGCTCACCCCAAGTGTGGAAATCATGGTTGTTATTCATCCAGCCAGCACAGCCAGTGTGGAACTCACGGTGGCCTTTCATCCATCCATGACAACCATTGCGGTGCAAGCCCGCTTTCGTGTGTCCTTCAGCCGCATACCATGCCTGGTTCATGCCCGCGCACCCCAAGTGTTGAAGCCATTGTTATCATTCATCCAGCCAGCACAACCATTGCGCTGCAAGCCCACTTTCGTGTGTCCTTCAGCCGCATACCATGCTGGTTCATGCCCGCGTACCCCACGTGTGGAAGTCATGGTTGTCATTCATCCAGCCAGCACATCCAGTGCGCTGGAAGCCCGCTTGGGTTCGTTCCCCCCCGAGCATACCATGCCTGGTTCATGCCCGCACACCAGTGTGGAAGACATGGTTGCCCTTCATCCATCCAGCACAACCATTGCGCTGCAAGCCTGCTTGCGGGTGTCCTTCGCCCGCTTGAGGGTGTCCTTCAGCCGCATACCATGCCTGGTAAATGCCCGCGCACCCCACATGTGGAAGTGATGGTTGTCATTCATCCAGCCAGCACAACAAGTGCGCGAGAAGCCCGCTTGCGGGTGTCCTTCTTCCGCATAACATGCGTTGTTCATTCCCATCGCCCAAAGTGTGTGAAAGTCATGGTGCCTTTCATCAATCCAGCAAAACCGTTGCACTGCAAGCACAACTTGCGGGTGTCCTTGACCCGCCATACCATGCCTGGTTCATGTCCGTGCACCCTAAATGTGGAAGGCATGGTTGCCTTTCATTCATCTAGCACAAGCAGTGCGCTGGAAGCCCTCTTGGGTAGTCTTCCATCGCATACCATTCCTGGTTCATGGCCGCGCACGCTAAGTTTGGAAGTCATGGTCGTCATTCATCCATTCCAACCAGTGCGCTGGAAGCCAGCTTGTGGGTGTCCATCACCCGAATACCATGCCTGGTTGGTGCCCGTGCACTTTAAGTGTAGAAATCATGGTTGTCATTCATCCAGCCAGCACAGACAGTGTGGAACTCACGGTGGCCTTTCATCCATCCATGACAACCATTGCGCTGCAATCCCGCGTTCGGGTGTCCTTCAGCCGCATACCATGCCTGGTTCATGCCCGCGCACCCAAAGTGTGGAAGCCATGGTTGTCATTCATCCAGCCAGCACAACAAGTGGGCTAGAAGGCCGCTTGCGGGTGTCCTTCACCCACCTCACATGCGTTGTTCATTCCCGTCGCCCTAAGTGTGAAAGTCATGGTTGCCTTTCATCCATCCAGCACAACCGTTGCACTACAAACACGCTTGCGGGTGTCCTTCACCTGCATACCATGCCTGGTTCATGTCCATGCACCCTAATTGTGGAAGTCATTGTGGCCTTTCATCTATCCATGACAACCATTGCGCTACAGTCCCGCTTTTGGGTGTCTTTCAGCCGCATACCATGCCTCGTTCATGCCCGCGCAGGCTAAGTTTGGAAGTCATTGTTGTCATTCGTCCATCCATTCCAACCAGTGCGCTGGAAGCCCGCTTGTGGGTGTCCATCACCCGAATACCATGCCTGGTTCATGCCCGCGCACCTTAAGTGTGGAAATCATGGTTGTCATTCATCTAGCCAGCACAACCAGTGTGGAAGTCACGGGTGTCATTCATCCAGCCAGCACAACCATTGCGCTGCAAGCCTGCTTGCCGGTGTCCTTCACCCGCATACCATGCCTGGTTCATGCCCGCGCACCCCAAGTGTGGAAGCCATTGTTATCATTCATCCAGCCAGCACAACAAGTGCGCTGCAAGCCCGCTTGCGGGTGTCCTTCACCTGCATATCATGCCTGGTTCATATCCATGCACCCTAAGTGTGGAAGTCATGGTTGCCTTTCATCCATCTAGCACAACCAGTTCTCTGGAAGCCCTCTTGGGTTTGTCTTCCCATTGCATTCCATGCCTGGTTCATGCCCGCGCACGCTAAGTTTGAAAGTCATGGTTGTCATTCATCCAGCCAGCACAACCAGTGCGCAGGAAGCCCGCTTGGGTGCGTTTCCCCCCCAAGCATACCTTGCCTGGTTCATGCCCGCGCACCCCAAGTGTGGAAGTCATGGTTGCCTATCATCCATCCAGCACAACCAGTGCGCTGGAAGCCCTCTTGGTGCGTCTTCCCATCGCATACCATGCCTGGTTCATGCCCGCGCACGTTAAGTTTGGAAGTCATGGTTGTCATTCTTCCATCCAGTACAACAAGTGCGCTGGTAGCCCTCTTGGTTGCGTCTACCCATCGCATACCATGCCTGGTTCATGCCCGCGCACCCCAAGTGTGGAAGTCATGGTTGTCAATCATCCAGCCAGCACAAGTGCGCTAGAAGCCCGCTTGCGGGTTTCCTTCACCTGCATAACATGCGTTGTTCATGCCTTTGCGCACTAAGTGTGGAAGTCATGGTTGCATTTCATCCAGCCAGCACAAACGTTGCGCTGCAAGCCCTCTTGCAGTGTCCTTCACCCGCATACCATAGATGGTTCAGGTCCTTGCACCCGAAGTGTGGAAGTCATGGTTGCCTTTTATCCATCCAGCACAACCAGTGCGCTGGAAGCCCGCTTGCGGGTGTCCATCACCCGAATATCATGCCTGGTTCATGCCAGTGCACCCTAAGTTTAGAAATCATGGTTGTCATTCATCCAGCCAGTGTGGAACTCACGGTGGCCTTTCATTCACCTATTACAACCATTGCGCTGCAAGCCCGCTTTCGTGTGTCCTTCAGCCGCATACCATGCCTGGTTCATGCCCGCGCACCCCAAGTGTGGAAGTCATGGTTGTTATTCATCCAGCCAGCACAGCCAGTGTGGAAGTCATTGTGGCCTTTCATCCATCCATGACAACCATTGCGCTACAATCCCGCTTTCGGGTGTCTTTCAGCCGCATACCATGCCTGGTTCATGCCCGCGCACCCCACGTGTGGAAGTCATGGTTGCCATTCATCCAGCCATCACAACCAGTGCGCTGGAAGCCTGCTTGCGGGTGTCCTTCACCCGCGTACAATGCCTTGTTCATGTCCGTGCCCCCTTGTTGTTGAAGTCATGGCTGCCTTTTATCCATCCAGCACAACCAGTAAGCTGGAAGCCCTCTTGGGTGTGTCTTCCCATCGGATACAATGCCTGGTTCATGCCCGCGCAGGCTAAGTTTGGAAGTCATGGTTGTCATTCATACAGCCAGCACAACCAGTTTTTTTGAAGCCTGCTTGGGTGCGTTCCCCCCCTATAATACCATGCCTGGTTCATGCCCGCGCACCCTAAGTGTGGAAGTCACGGTTGTAATTCATTCAGCCAGCACAACCAGTGCGGAAGTCACGGTTGTCATTCATCCAGGCAACCCAACTACTGCGCTGGAAGCCCGCTTTGGGGTGTCCTTAACGTGCATACCATACCTGGTTCATGACCACGCACCCTAAGTATGGAAGTCATGGTTGTCATTCATCCATCCATCACAACCATTGCGCTGCAAGCCTGCTTGCGGGTGTCCTTCACCCGCATACCATGCCTGGTTCATGCCCGCGCACATTAAGTGTGGAAGTCATGGTTGCCTTTCATCTACCCAGCATAACCAGTGTGGAAGTCACGGTTTTCATTCATCCAGGCAACACAACTATTTCGCTGGAAGCCTGCTTGGGGAAGTCCTTCAAACGGATACCATGCCTGGTTCATGCCCGCGCTCCCTAAGTGTGGAAGTCATGGTTGTCATTCATCCATCCAGCATAACCAGTGCGGAAGTCAAGGTTGTCATTCATCCAGCCACCACAACCTGCGCGCTGAAAGCCCACACATAGGTGTCCTTCTTCCGCGTTACATGCGTTGTTCATGCCCGTGTGCTCTAAGAGTGGAAGTCATGGTAGTCATTCAACTAGTGCGCTGGAAGCCCGCTTGGGTGCGTTCCCCCTGCATAACATGCCTGGTTCATGCCCGCACACCCTAAGTGTGGAAGTCATGGTTGCCTTTCATCCAGCCAGCACAACCATGCAGGAAGTCACGGTTGTAATTCATCCATGCAACACAACTACTGCGCTCGAAGCCCGCTTGGGGGTGTCCTTCAACCGCATAGCATTCCTGGTTCATGCCCGCAATCCCTAAGTGTGGAGGTCACGGTTGTCTTTCATCCAGCCACCACAACCATACCTCTGCACGACCGCTTGCGGGTGTCCATCACCCGCATACCATGCCTGGCTCATGCCCACGCACCCTGAGTGTAGAATTTATGGTTGTCATTCATCCAGCCAGCACAGCCAGTGTGGAAGTCATGGTGGCCTTTCATCGATCCATTACAACCATTGCGCTGCAAGCGCGCATTTGGGTGTCCCTCACCCGCAGACCATGCCTGGTTCATGACCGCGCACCCCAAGTGTGGAAGTCATGGTTGTATTTCATCCATGCAGCACAACCGTTGTGCTGCAAGCCCGCTTGCGGGTGTCCTTCACCCGCATACAATGCCTTTTTCATGTCCGTGCACCCTTGTTGTTAAAGTCATGGCTGCCTTTTATCCATCCAGCACAACCAGTAAGCTGGAAGCCCTCTTGGGTGTGTCTTCCCATCGGATACCATGCCTGGTTTATGCCTGCGCAGGCTAATTTTGGAAGTCATGGTTGTCATTCATACAGCCAGCACAACCAGTTCTTTGGAAGCCCGCTTGGGTGCGTTCCCCCCTAGCATACCATGCCTGGTTCATGCCCGCGCACCCTAAGTGTGGAAGTCATGGTTTCCTTTCATCCAGCCAGCACAAGCAGTGCGGAAGGAAGTCACGGTTGTAATTCATTCAGCCAGCACAACCAGTGCGGAAGTCACGGTTGTCATTCATCCAGGACCCAACTATTGCGCTGGAAGCCCGCTTTGGGGTGTCCTTAACGTGCATACCATACCTGGTTCATGACCGCGCACCCTAAGTATGGAAGTTCATGGTTGTCATTTATCCAGCCATCACAACCAGTGCGCTGGAAGCCTGCTTGCGGGCTTCTTCACCCGCATTACCATACCTGGTTCATGCCCGCGCACCTTAAGTGTGGAAATCATGGTTGTCATTCATCTAGCCAGCACAACCAGTGTGGAAGTCACGGTTGTCATTCATCCAGCCAGCACAACCATTGCGCTGCAAGCCTGCTTGCGGGTGTCCTTCACCCGCATACCATGCCTGGTTCATGCCCGCGCACCTTAAGTGTGGAAGTCATGGTTGCCTTTCATCTACCCAGCATAACCAGTGTGGAAGTCACGGTTTTCATTCATCCAGGCAACACAACTATTTCGCTGGAAGCCTGCTTGGGGAAGTCCTTCAAAGGGATACCATGCCTGGTTCATGCCCGCGCTCCCTAAGTGTGGAAGTCATGGTTGTCATTCATCCATCCAGCATAACCAGTGCGGAAGTCAAGGTTGTCATCATCCAGCCACCACAACCTGCGCGCTGAAAGCCCACACACAGGTGTCCTTCTTCCGCGTAACATGCGTTGTTCATGCCCGTGTGCTCTAAGAGTGGAAGTCATGGTAGTCATTCAACTAGTGCGCTGGAAGCCCGCTTGGGTGCGTTCCCCCTGCATAACATGCCTGGTTCATGCCCGCACACCCTAAGTGTGGAAGTCATGGTTGCCTTTCATCCAGCCAGCATAACCAGTGTGGAAGTCACGGTTTTCATTCATCCAGGCAACACAACTATTTCGCTGGAAGCCTGCTTGGGGAAGTCCTTCAACCGCATACCATGCTTGGTTCATGCCCGCGCTCCCGAAGTGTAGAGGTCACAGTTGTCTTTTTCCAGCCACCACAACCATAGCTCTGCACGACCGCTTGCGGGTGTCAATCACCCGCATTCCATTCCTGGTTCATGCCAACGCACCCTGAGTGTAGAATTTAAGGTTGTCATTCATCCAGCCAGCACAGCCAGTGTGGAAGTCATGGTTGCCTTTCATCCATGCAGCACAACCGTTGTGCTGCAAGCCCGCTTGCGGGTGTCCTTCACCCGCATACCATGCCTGGTTCATGTCCGTGCACCCTTGGTGTTGAATTCATGGTTGTCATTCATCCATCCAGTACAACCAGTGTGGAATTCATGGTTGCCTTTCATCCATTCAGCACAACCGTGGCGCTGCAATTCCGCTTGTGGGTGTCCTTCACCCGAATACCATGCCTGGTTCATGTCCGTGCACCCGAAGTGTGGAAGTCATGGTTGCCTTTCATCCATCCAGCACAACCAGTGTGGAATTCATGGTGGCCTTTCATCCATCCAGGACAACCATTGCGCTGCAATCCCGCATGCGGGTGTCCTTCAGCCCCATACCATGCCTGGTTCATGACCACGCACCCTAAGTATGGAAGTCATGGTTGTCATTCATCCAGCCAGCACAACCAGTACGCTGGAAGCCCGCTTGTGGGTGTCCTTCACCCGCATACCATGCCTGGTTCATGAACCGCACACCCCACGTGTGGAAGTCATGGTTGTCAATCATCCAGCCAGTACAGCCAGTGTGGAAGTCATGGTTGCCTTTCATCCAGCCAGCACAGCCAGTGTGGAACTCAGGGTGGCCTTTCATCCACCTATTATAACCATTGCGGTGCAAGCCTGCTTTTGTGTGTCCTTCAGCCGCATACCATGCCTGGTTCATGTCCATGCACCCGAAGTGTGGAAGTCATGGTTGCCTTTCACCCAGCCAGCACAACCAGTGTGGAACTCACGGTGGCCTTTCATCCACCTATTATAACCATTGCGGTGCAAGCGCGCTTTCGTGTGTCCTTCAGCCGCGTACCATGCCTGGTTCATGCACGTGCACCCTAGGTATGGAGTCATGGTTGTCTTTTATCCAGCCAGCACAACCAGCATGTGCGCAAGCCCGCTTTCGGGTGTCCTTCAGCCGCATACCATACCTGGTTCATGCCCGCGCACCCCAAGTGTGGAAGTCATGGTTGTTATTCATCCAGCCAGCACAGCCAGTGTGGAAGTCATTGTGGCCTTTCATCCATCTATGACAAACATTGCGATACAATCCCGCTTTGGGTGTCTTTCAGCCGCATACCATGCCTGGTTCATGCCCGCGCACCCAAAGTGTGGAAGTCATGTTTGCCTTTCATCCATCCAGCACAACCAGTGCGCTGGAAGCCCTCTTGGTGCGTCTTCCATCGCATACCATGCCTGGTTCATGCCACGCGCACGTTAAGTTTGGAAGTCATGGTTGTCATTCTTCCATCCAGTACAACAAGTGCGCTGGTAGCCCTCTTGGTGGCGTCTACCCATCGCATTCCATGCCTGGTTCATGCCCGCGCACGCTAAGTTTGGAAGTCATGGTTGTCATTTATCCATCCATTCCAACCAGTACGCTGGAAGCCCGCTTGTGGGTGTCCATCACCCGAATACCATGCCTGGTTCATGCCCGTGCACTTTAAGTGTAGAAATCATGGTTGTCATTCATCCAGCCAGCGCAGAGAGTGTGGAACTCACGGTGGCCTTTCATCCATCCATGACAACCATTCTGCTGCAATCCCGCTTTCGGGTGTCCTTCAGCCGCATACCATGCCTGGTTCATGCCTGCGCACCCCAAGTGTGGAAGCCATGGTTGTCATCATCCAGCCAGCACAGCCAGTGTGGAAGTCATTGTGGCCTTTCATCCATCCATGACAACCATTGCGCTGCAAGCCCGCTTTCGGGTGTCCTTCAGCCGCATACCATACCTGGTTCATGCCCGCGTACCCCAAGTGTGGAAGTCATGGTTGTCGTTCATCCAGCCAGCACAAGTGCGCTAGAAGCCCGCTTGCGGGTGTCCTTCACCCACATCACATGCGTTGTTCATCCCGTCGCCCTTAGTGTGAAAGTCATGGTTCCCTTTCATCCATCAAGCAAACCGTTGCACTGCAAGCACGCTTGCGTGTGTCCTTCACCTGCATACCATGCCTGGTCATGTCCATGCACCCAAGTGTGGAAGTCATGTGTGTTGCCTTTCACACAGCCAGCACAACCAGTGCGCTGGCAAGGCCCGCTTTCAGGTGTCCTTCAGCTGCATACCATGCCTGGTTCATGCCCGCGCACCCCAAGTGTGGAAATCATGGTTGTTATTCATCCAGCCAGTACAGCCAGTGTGGAACTCACGGTGGCCTTTCATCCACCTATATAAACCATTGCGGTGCAAGCCCGCTTTTGTGGTCCTTCAGCCGCATACCATGCCTGGTTCATGTCCATGCACCCGAAGTGTGGAAGTCATGGTTGCCTTTCACCCAGCCAGCACAACCAGTGTGTTGCAAGCCCGCTTTCGGGTGTCCTTCAGCCGCATACCATGCCTGGTTCATGCACGTGCACCCTAGGTATGGAAGTAATGGTTGCCTTTCATCCAGCCAGCACAACCAGTGCGCTGCAAGCCCGCTTTCAGGTGTCCTTCAGCTGCATACCATGCCTGGTTCATGCCCGCGCACCCCAAGTGTGGAAATCATGGTTGTTATTCATCCAGCCAGCACAGCCAGTGTGGAACTCACGGTGGCCTTTCATCCACCTATTATAACCATTGCGGTGCAAGCCCGCTTTCGTGTGTCCTTCAGCCGCATACCATGCCTGGTTCATGCACGTGCACCCTAGGTATGGAAGTCATGGTTGTCTTTCATCAGCCAGCACAACCAGTGTGTTGCAAGCCCAGCTTTCGGGTGTCCTTCAGCCGCATACCATGCCTGGTTCATGCCCGCGGACCCCAAGTGTGGAAGCCATTGTATCATTCATCCAGCCAGCACAACAAGTGCGCTGCAAGCCCGCTTGCGGGTGTCCTTCACCTGCATACCATGCCTGGTCATGTCCATGACACCTAATTGTGGAAGTCATGGTTGCCTTTCATTCATCTAGCACAACCAGTGCTCTGGGAGCCCTCTTGGGTGCGTCTTCCCATCTCATACCATTCCTGGTTCATGCCCGCGCATGCTAAGTTTGGAAGTCATGGTTGTCATTCATCCATCCATTCCAACTAGTGCGCTGGAAGCCATCTTGTGGGTGTCCATCACCCGAATACCAATTCTGGTTGGTGCCTGTGCACTTTAAGTGTAGAAATCATGGTTGTCATTCATCCAGCCAGCACAGAGAGTGTGGAACTCACGGTGGCCTTTCATCCATCCATGACAACCATTGCGCTCCAATCCCGCTTTCGGGTGTCCTTCAGCAGCATACCATGCCTGGTTCATGCCCGCGCACCCAAAGTGTGGAAGCCATGGTTGTCATTCATCCAGCCAGCACAACCAGTGCGCTGGAAGCCCGCTTGGGGGTGTCCTTCACCTGCATAACATGCGTTGTTCATGCCTTTGCGCACTAAGTGTGGAAGTCATGGTTGCATCATCCAAGCAGCACACAAACGTTGCGCTGCAAGCCCTCTTGCAGTGTCCTTCACCCGCATTACCATGCCTGTTCATGTCTGTGCACCAGAAGTGTGGAAGTCATTGTGGCTTTTCATCCATCCATGACAACCATTGCGCTGCAAGCCCGCTTTCTGGTGTCCTTCAGCCGCAGACCATGCCTGGTTCAGGGCCCGCGTACCCCAAGGGGGAAGTCATGGTTGTCATTCATTTAGCCAGCACAGCCAGTGTGGAAGTCATGTGGCCTTTCATCCATCATGACAAACATTGCGCTGCAACCCGCTTTCGGGTGTCTTTCAGCCGCATACCATGCCTGGTTCATGCCCGCGCGCACCCCAAGTGTGGAAGTCATGGTTGTCTTTCATCAAGCCAGCACAACCATTTCTCTGCAAGCCCGATTTCGGGTGTCCTCCAGCCGCATACTATGCCTGGTTCATGCCCGCGCACGCCAAGTGTGGAAGTCATGGTTGTCATTCATCCAGCCAGCACAGCCGTGGGAAGTCATTGTGGCCTTTCATCCATCCATGACAACCATTGCGCTGCAATCCCGCTTTCGGGTGTCTTTCAGCCGCATACCATGCCTGGTTCATGCCCGCGCACCCCAAGTGTGGAAGTCATGGTTGTCTTTCATCCAGCCAGCACAACCATTTCTCTGCAAGCCCGCTTTCGGGTGTCCTTCAGCCGCATACCATGCCTGGTTCATGCCCGCGCACCCAAAGTGTGGAAGCCATGGTTGTCATTCATCCAGCCAGCACAACCAGTGCGCTGGAAGCCCGCTTGGGGGTGTCCTTCACCTGCATAAGATGCGTTGTTCATGCCTTTGCGCACTAAGTGTGGAAGCCATGGTTGCTTTCATCCAGCCAGCACAAACGTTGCGCTGCAAGCCCTCTTGCAGTGTACTTCACCCGCATTACCAGCCTGGTTCATGTCTGTGCACCCGAAGTGTGGAAGTCATTGTGGCTTTTCATCCATCCATGACAACCATTGCGCTCCAATCCCGCTTTCGAGTGTCCTTCACCCGCATACCATGCCTGGTTCATGCCCGCGCACGCTAAGTTTGGAAGTCATGGTTGTCATTCATCCATCCAGTACAACCAGTGGGCTGGAAGCCCGCTTTCGGGTGTCCATCACCCGAATACCATGCCTGGTTCATGCAAGTGCACCCTAAGTTTAGAAATCATGGTTGTCATTCATACAGCCAGCACAGCCAGTGTGAAACTCACGGTGGCCTTTCATTCACCTATTACAACCATTGCGCTGCACGCCCGCTTTCGTGTGTCCTTCAGCCGCATACCATGCCTGGTTCATGAACCGCACACCCCACGTGTGGAAGTCATGGTTGTCAATCATCCAGCCAGTACAGCCAGTTTGGAAGTCATTGTGGCCTTTCATCCATCCATGACAACCATTGCTCTGCAATCCCGCTTTCGGGTTGTCTTTCAGCCGACATACCTGCCTGGTTCATGCCCGCGCATCCCAAGTGTGGAAGTCATGGCTGTCCTTCATCCAGCCAGCACAACCATTTCTCTGCAAGCCCGCTTTCGGGTGTCCTTCAGCCCCATACCATGCCTGGTTCATGCCCGCGCACCCCAAGTGTGGAAGTCATGGTTGTAATTCATCCAGCCAGCACAGCCAGTGTGGAAGTCATTGTGGCCTTTCATCCATCCATGACAACCATTGCGCTGCAAGCCCGCTTTCGGGTGTCTTTCAGCCGCACATACCATGCCTGGTTCATGCCCGCGCACCCCAAATGTGGAAGTCATGGTTGTCATTCATCCAGCCAGCACAAGTGCGATAGAAGCCCGCTTGCGGGTGTCCTTCACTGCAAACATGCGTTGTTCATGCCTTTGCGCACTAAGTGTGGAAGTCCTGGTGCATTTCATCCAGCCAGCACAAACGTTGCGCTGCAAGCCCTCTACAAGTGCCTTCACCCACATACCATGCCTGGTTCATGCCCGCGCACCCCAAGTGTGGAAGCCATGGTTGTCATTCATCCAGCCAGCACAGCCAGTGTGGAAGTCATTGTGGCCTTCATCCATCCATGACAACCATTGCGCTGCAAGCCCGCTTTCGGGTGTCCTTCAGCGCATACCATGCCTGGTTCATGCCCGCGTACCCCAAGTGTGGAAGTCATGGTTGTCATTCATCCAGCCAGCACAAGTGGCGCTAGAAGCCCGCTTGCGGGTGTCCTTCACCCACATCCACATGCGTTGTTCTGTCCGTCGCCCTTAGTGTGAAAGTCATGGTTCCCTTTCATCCATCAAGCACAACCGTTGCACTGCAAGCACGCTTGCGGGTGTCCTTCACCTGCATACCATGCCTGCGTTCTGTCCATGCACCCGAAGTGTGGAAGTCATGGTTGCCTTTCACCCAGCCAGCACAACCAGTGACGCGGTTGCAAGCCCGCTTCAGGTGTCATTCAGCTGAATACCATGCCTGGTTCATGCCCCGCGACTCCAAGTTGGGAAATCATGGTTGTTATTCATCCAGCCAGCACCAGCCAGTGTGGAACTCACGGTGGCCTTTCATCCACCGATGAAACCATTGCGGTGACAAGCCCGCTTTGTTGTGTCCTTCAGCCGCATACCATGCCTGGTTCATGTACATTGCACCCGAATAGTGTGGAAGTGATGGTTGCCTTTCACCCAGCCAGCACAACCAGTGCGCTGCCAAACCCGCTTCAGGTGTCCTTCAGCTGCATTCCATGCCTGTTCATGCCCGCGCACCCCAAAGGTGGAAATCATGGTTGTTATCATCAGCCAGCACCAGCCAGTGTGGAAGTCATTGTGGCCTTTCATCCATCTATGACAAACATTGCGCTACAATCCCGCTTTCGGGTGTCTTTCAGCCGCATACCCTGCATGGTTCATGCCCGCGCACCCCAAGTGTGGAAGCCATTGTTATCATTCATCCAGCCAGCACAACAATGTGCGCTGCAAGCCCGCTTGCGGGTGTCCTTCACCTGCATATCATGCCTGGTTCATGTCCGTGCACCCTAAGTGTGGAAGTCATGGTTGCCTTTCATCCATCTAGCACAACCAGTGCGCTGGTGGAAGCCCTATGGGGTGCGTCTTCCCATCGCCATACCATGCCTTGTCATGCCCGCGCACGCTAGTTTGGAAGTCAATGGTTGTCATTCATCCATCCAGTACAACCAGTGCGTTGGAAGCCCGCTTGCGGGTGTCCTTCACCCGAATACCATGCCTGGTTCATGCCAGTGCACCCTAAGTTTAGAAATCATGGTTGTCATTCATCCAGCCAGCACAACCAGTGTGGAACTCACGGTGGCCTTTCATTCACCTATTAAAACCATTGCGCTGCAAGCCCGCTTTCGTGTGTCCTTCAGCCGCATACCATGCCTGGTTCATGCCCGCGGACCCCAAGTGTGGAAGCCATTGTTATCATTCATCCAGCCAGCACAACAAGTGGGCTAGAAGCCCGCTTGCGGCCGTCTTTCACCCAGATCACATGCGTTGTTCATTCCCGTCGCCCTAAGTGTGAAAGTCATGGTTGCCTTTCATCCATCCAGCACCATCCGTGCACTGCAAACACGCTTGCGGGTGTCCTTCACCTGCATACCATGCCTGGTTCATGTCCATGCACCCTAAGTGTGGAAGTCATGGTTGCCTTTCATCCATCTAGCACAACCAGTTCTCTGGAAGCCCTCTTGGGTTTGTCTTCCCATTACATTCCATGCCTGGTTCATGCCCGCGCACGCTAAGTTTGAAAGTCATGGTTGTCATTCATCCAGCCAGCACAACCAGTGCGCAGGAAGCCCGCTTTGGTGCGTTCCCCCCCAAGCATACCATGCCTGGTTCATGCCCGCGCACCCCAAGTGTGGAAGTCATGGTTGCCTTTCATCCATCCAGCACAACCAGTGCGCTGGAAGCCCTCTTGGTGCGTCTTCCCATCGCATACCATGCCTGGTTCATGCCCGCGCACCCCAAGTGTGGAAGTCATGGTTGTCAATCATCCAGCCAGCACAATGCGCTAGAAGCCCGCTTGCGGGTTTCCCTTCACCTGCATAACATGCGTGTTTCATTGCCTTTGCGCACTAAGTGTGGAAGTCATGGTTGCATTTCATCCAGCCAGCACAAACGTTGCGCTGCAAGCCCTCTTGCAGTGTCCTTCACCCGCATACCATGCCTGGTTCATGTCCTTGCACCCGAAGTGTGGAAGTCATGGTTGCCTTTCATCCATCCAGCACAACCAGTGCGCTGGAAGCCCGCTTGCGGGTGTCCATCACCCGAATACCATGCCTGGTTCATGCCAGTGCACCTAAGTTTAGAAATCATGGTTGTCATTCATCCACCAGCACAGCCAGTGTGGAACTCACGGTGGCCTTTCATTCACCTATTACAACCATTGCGCTGCAAGCCCGCTTTCGTGTGTCCTTCAGCCGCATACCATGCCTGGTTCATGCCCGCGCACCCCACGTGTGGAAGTCATGGTTGTCATTCATCCAGCCAGCACAGCCAGTGTGGAACTCACGGTGGCCTTTCATCCATCCATGACAACCATTGCGGTGCAAGCCCGCTTTCGTGTGTCCTTCAGCCTCATACCATGCCTGGTTCATGCCCGCGCACCCCAAGTGTTGAAGCCATTGTTATCATTCATCCAGCCAGCACAACCATTGCGCTGCAAGCCCACTTTCGTGTGTCCTTCAGCCGCATACCATGCCTGGTCATGCCCGCGTACCCCACGTGTGGAAGTCATGTTTGTCATTCATCCAGCCAGCACATCCAGTGCGCTGGAAGCCCGCTTGGGTTCGTTCCCCCCCGAGCATACCATGCCTGGTTAATGCCCGCACCCCTAAGTGTGGAAGACATGGTTGCCCTTCATCCATCCAGCACAACCATTGCGCTGCAAGCCTGCTTGCGGGTGTCCTTCGACCGCTTGAGGGTGTCCTTCAGGCCGCATACCATGCCTGGTACATGCCCGCGCACCCCCATGTGGAAGTGATGGTTGTCATTCATCCAGCCAGCACAACAAGTGCGCGAGAAGCCCGCTTGCGGGTGTCCTTCTTCCGCATAACATGCGTTGTTCATTCCCATCGCCCTAAGTGTGAACGTCATGGTTGCCTTTCATCAATCCAGCAAAACCGTTGCACTGCAAGCAACTTGCGGGTGTCCTTGACCCGCATACCATGCCTGGTTCATGTCCTGCACCCTAAGTGTGGAAGGCATGGTTGCCTTTCATTCATCTAGCACAACCAGTGCGCTGGAAGCCCTCTTTGGTAGTCTTCCCATCGCATACCATTCCTGGTTCATGGCCGCGCACGCTAATGTTTGGAAGTCATGGTCGTCATCCATCCATTCCAACCAGTGGCGCTGGAAGCCAGCTTGTGGGTGTCCATCCCCCGAATAGCATGCCTGGTTGTGCCCGTGCACTTTAAGTGTAGAAATCATGGTTGTCATTCATCCAGCCAGCACAGACAGTGTGGAACTCACGGTGGCCTTTCATCCATCCATGACACCATGTGCGCTGCAATCCCGCGTTCGGGTGTCCTTCAGCCGCATACCATGCCTGGTTCATTCCCCGCCGCACCCCAAAGGTGTGGAAGCCATGGTTGTCATTCATCCAGCCAGCACAACAAGTGCGCGAGAAGCCCGCTTGCGGGTGTCCTTCTTCCGCATAACATGCGTTGTTCATTCCCATCGCCCTAAGTGTGAACGTCATGTTGGCCTTTCATCAATCCAGCAAAACCGTTGCACTGCAAGCACACTTGCGGGTGTCCTTGACCCGCATACATTGCCTGGTTCATGTCCGTGCACCCTAAGTGTGGAAGGCAGTGGAACTTGCTTTGCCTTTCATCCATCTAGACAACCAGTGCGCTGGAAGCCCTCTTGGGTTAGTCTTCCCAATCGCATACCATTCCTGGTTCATGGCCGGCACGCTATTTTGGAAGTCTGGTTGTCATTCATCCATCCATTCCACAGTGCGCTGGAAAACAGCTTGTGGGTGTCCATCACCCGAATACCATGCCTGGTTGGTGCCGCCTTGCGTGCACTTTAAGTGTAGAAATCATGGTTGTCCTTCATCCCCCCACAGACAGTGTGGAACTCACGGTGGCCTTTCATCCATCCATGACAACCATTGCGCTGCAATCCCACGTTCGGGTGTCCTTCTGCCGCATACCATGCCTGGTTCATGCCCGCGCACCCAAATGTGGAAGCCATGGTTGTCATTCATCCAGCCAGAACACCAATTGGTGGGCTCTAGCAAGGCCTCCCGCCTTGCGGGTGTGTCCTTCACCCACCTCACATGCGTTGTTCATTCCCGTCGCCCTAAGTGTGAAAGTCATGGTGCCTTTCATCCATCCAGCACAACCGTTGACTACAAACAAACACGCTGCGGGTGTCCTTCACCTGCATACCATGCCTGGTTCATGTCCATGCACCCTAAGTGTGGAAGTCATGGTTGCCTTTCATCCATCTAGCACAACCAGTTCTCTGGAAGCCCTCTTGGGTTTGTCTTCCCATTGCATTCCATGCCTGGTTCATGCCCGCGCACGCTAAGTTTGAAAGTCATGGTTGTCATTCATCCAGCCAGCACAACCAGTGCGCTGGAAACCCGCTTGTGTTCGTTCCCCCCCAAGCATACCTGCCTGGTTCATGCCCGCGCACCCCAAGTGTGGAAGTCATGGTTGCCTTTCATCCATCCAGCACAACCAGTGCGCTGGAAGCCCTCTTGGTGCGTCTTCCCATCGCATACCATGCCTGGTTCATGCCCGCGCACGTTAAGTTTGGAAGTCATGGTTGTCATTCTTCCATCCAGTACAACAAGTGCGCTGGTAGCCCTCTTGGTTGCGTCTACCCATCGCATACCATGCCTGGTTCATGACCGCGCACCCCAAGTGTGGAAGTCATGGTTGCCTTTCATCCATCCAGCACAACCAGTGCGCTGGAAGCCCGCTTGCGGGTGTCCATCACCCGAATACCATACTTGGTTCATGCCTATGCACCTTAAGTGTGGAAGTCATGGTTGTCATTCATATAGCAGGCCCAACCAGTGTGGAATTCATGGTTGCCTTTTATCCATTCAGCACAACCGTTGCGCTGCAAGCCCGCTTGTGGGTGTCCTTCACCCGCATACCATGCCTGGTTCATGTCCGTGCACCCTAAGTCTGGAAGTCATGGTTGTCATTCATCCATCCAGCACAACCAGTGTGGAATTCATGGTTGCCTTTCATCCATTCAGCACAACCGTTGCGCTGCAAGCCCGCTTGTGGGTGTCCTTCACCCGCATACCATGCCTGGTTCATGTCCGTGCACCCTAATTGTGGCAGTCATGGTTGCCTTTCATCGATCTAGCACAACCATTTCGCTACAATCCCGCATGCGGGTGTCCTTCAGCCGCATACCATGCCTGGTTCATGACCGCGCACCCTAAGTATGGAAGTCATGGTTGCCATTCATCCAGCCATCACAACCAGTGCGCTGGAAGCCTGCTTGCGGGTGTCCTTCACCCGCATACCATACCTGGTTCATGCCCGCGCACCTTAAGTGTGGAAATCATGGTTGTGATTCATCTAGCGAGCACAACCAGTGTGGAAGTCACGTTTGTCATTCATCCAGCCAGCACAACCATTGCGCTGCAAGCCTGCTTGCGGGTGTCCTTCACCCGCATACCATGCGTGGTTCATGTCCGTGCACACTAAGTGTGGAAATCATGGTTGTCATTCATCCAGCCAGCACAACAAGTGCGCTGGTAGCCCTCTTGGTTGCGTCTACCCATTGCATACCATGCCTGGTTCATGACCGCGCACCCCAAGTGTGGAAGTCATGGTTGCCTTTCATCCATCCAGCCACAACAGTGCGCTGGAAGCCCGCTTGCGGGTGTCCATCACCCGAATACCATGCCTGGTTCATGCCAGTGCACCCTAAGTTTAGAAATCATGGTTGTCATTCATCCAGCCAGCACAGCCAGTGTGGAACTCATGGTGGCCTTTCATTCACCTATTACAACCATTTCGCTGCAAGCCCGCTTTCGTGTGTCCTTCAGCCCTATACCATGCCTGGTTCATGCCCGCGCACCCCACGTGTGGAATTTATGGTTGTCATTCATCCAGCCAGCACAACAAGTGCGCGAGAAGCCCGCTTGCGGGTGTCCTTCTTCCGCATAACATGCGTTGTTCATTCCCGTCGCCCTAAGTGTGAAGTCATGGTTGCCTTTCATCAATCCAGCACAAAACCGTTGCACTGCAAGCACACTTGCGGGTGTCCTTGACCCGCATACCATGCCTGGTTCATGTCCGTGCTCCCTAAGTGTGGAAGTCATGGTTGCCTTTCATTCATCTAGCACAACCAGTGCGCTGGAAGCCCTCTTGGGTGCGTCTTCCCATCGCATACCATTCCTGGTTCATGCCCGCGCACGCTAATTTTGGAAGTCATGGTTGCCTTTCATTCATCCAGCACAACCAGTGCGCTGGAAGCCCGCTTGTGGGTGTCCATCACCCGAATACCATGCCTGGTTCATGCCCGTGCACTTTAAGTGTAGAAATCATGGTTGTCATTCATCCATCCATTCCAACCAGGACGCTGCAATCCCGCTTTCGTGTGTCCTTCAGCCGCATACCATGCCTGGTTCATGCCCGCGTAACCCAAGTGTGGAAGTCATGGTTGTCATTCATCCAGCCAGCACAAGTGCGCTAGAAGCCCGCTTGCGGGTGTCCTTCCCCACATCACATGCGTTGTTCATTCCCGTCGCCCTTAGTGTGAAAGTCATGGTTCCCTTTCATCCATCAAGCACAACCGTTGCACAGCAAGCACGCTTGCGTGTGTCCTTCACCTGCATACCATGCCTGTTCATGTCCATGCACCCGAAGTGTGGAAGTTATGGTTGCCTTTCACCAGCCAGCCAGCACAACCAGTGCGCTGCAAGCCCGCTTTCAGGTGTCCTTCAGCTGCATACCATGCCTGGTTCATGCCCGCGCACCCAAGTGTGGAAATCATGGTTGTTATTCATCCAGCCAGCACAGCCAGTGTGGAACTCACGGTGGCCTTTCATCCACCTATTATAACCATTGCGGTGCAAGCCCGCTTTTGTGTCCTTCAGCCGCATACCATGCCTGGTTCATGTCCATGCACCCGAAGTTTGGAAGTCATGGTTGCCTTTCACCCAGCCAGCACAACCAGTGCGCTGCAAACCCGCTTTCAGGTGTCCTTCAGCTGCATTCCATGCCTGGTTCATGCCCGCGCACCCCAGTGTGGAAATCATGGTTGTTATTCATCCAGCCAGCACAGCCAGTGTGGAACTCACGGTGGCCTTTCATCCACCTATTATAACCATTGCGGTGCAAGCCCGCTTTCGTGTGTCCTCATCAGCCGCATACCATCCTGGTTCATGCACGTGCACCCTAGGTATGGAAGTCATGGTTGTCTTTTATCCAGCCAGCACAACCAGTGTGCTGCAAGCCCGCTTTCGGGTGTCCTTCAGCCGCATACCATGCCTGGTTCATGCCCGCGCACCCCAAGTGTGGAAGTCATGGTTGTTATTCATGCAGCCAGCACAGCAGTGTGGAAGTCATTGTGGCCTTTCATCCATCTATGACAAACATTGCGCTACAATCCCGCTTTCGGGTGTCTTTCAGCCGCATACCATGCCTGGTTCATGCCCGCGCACCCAAGTGTGGAAGCCATTGTTATCATTCATCCAGCGCACACCAAGTGCGCTGCAAGCCCGCTTGCGGGTGTCCTTCACCTGCATATCATGCCTGGTTCATGTCCATGCACCCTAATTGTGGAAGTCATGGTTGCCTTTCATGCATCCAGCACAACCAGTGCGCTGGGAGCCCTCTTGGTGCGTCTTCCTATCGCATGCCATGCCTTGTTCATGCCGCGCACGCTAAGTTTGGAAGTCATGGTTGTCATTCATCCATCCAGTACAACCAGTGCGCTGGAAGCCCGCTTGCGGGTGTCCTTCACCCGAATACCATGCCTGGTTCATGCCAGTGCATCCTAAGTTTAGAATCATGGTTGTCATTCATCCAGCCAGCACAGCCAGTGTGGAACTCACGGTGGCCTTTCATTCACCCATTACAACCATTGCGCTGCAATCCCGCTTTTGGGTGTCCTTCAGCCGCATACCATGCCTGGTTCATGCCCGCGCACCCAAAGTGTGGAAACCATGGTTGTCATTCATCCAGCCAGCACAACAAGTAGGCTAGAAGCCCGCTTGCGGCCGTCCTTCACCCACATCACATGCGTTGTTCATTCCCGTCGCCCTAAGTGTGAAAGTCATGGTTGCCTTTCATCCATCCAGCACATCCGTTGCACTGCAAACACGCTTGCGGGTGTCCTTCACCTGCATACCATGCCTGGTTCATCCTCGCATGCACCCTAAGTGTGGAAGTCACGGTTGCCTTTCATCCATCTAGCACAACCAGTTCTCTGGAAGCCTTTGGGTTTGTCTTCCCATTGCATTCCATGCCTGGTTCATGCCCGCGCACGCTAAGTTTGAAAGTCATGGTTGTCATTCATCCAGCCAGCACAACCAGTGCGCAGGAAGCCCGCTTGGGTGAGTTCCCCCCCAAGCATACCATGCCTGGTTCATGCCCGCGCACCCCAAGTGTGGAAGTCATGGTTGCCTTTCCTTCATCATCCATCCAGCACAACCAGTGCGCTGGAAGCCCTCTTGGTGCGTCTTCCCATCGCATACCATGCCTGGTTCATGCCCGCGCACCCCAAGTGTGGAAGTCATGGTTGTCAATCATCCAGCCAGCACAAGTGCGCTAGAAGCCCGCTTGCGGGTTTCCTTCACCTGCATAACATGCGTTGTTCATGCCTTTGCGCACTAAGTGTGGAAGTCATGGTTGCATTTTATCCAGCCAGCACAAACGTTGCGCTGCAAGCCCTCTTGCAGTGTCCTTCACCCGCATACCATGCCTGGTTCATGCCCGCGCACCCAAAGTGTGGAAGCCATGGTTGTCATTCATCCAGCCAGCATAACAAGTGGGCTAGAAGCCCGCTTGCGGGTGTCCTTCACCCACATCACATGCGTTGTTCATTCCCGTCGCCCTAAGTGTGGAAGTCATGGTTGCCTTTCATCCATCCAGCACAACCAGTGCGCTGGAAGCCCGCTTGCGGGTGTCCATCACCCGAATACCATGCCTGGTTCATGCCAGTGCACCCTAAGTTTAGAAATCATGGTTGTCATTCATCCAGCCAGCACAGCCAGTGTGGAACTCACGGTGGCCTTTCATTCACCTATTACAACCATTGCGCTGCAAGCCCGCTTTCGTGTGTCCTTCAGCCGCATACCATGCCTGGTTCATGCCCGCGCACCCCACGTGTGGAAGTCATGGTTGTCATTCATCCAGCCAGCACAGCCAGTGTGGAACTCACGGTGGCCTTTCATCCATCCATGACAACCATTGCGGTGCAAGCCCGCTTTCGTGTGTCCTTCAGCCTCATACCATGCCTGGTTCATGCCCGCGCACCCCAAGTGTTGAAGCCATTGTTATCATTCATCCAGCCAGCACAACCATTGCGCTGCAAGCCCACTTTCGTGTGTCCTTCAGCCGCATACCATGCCTGGTTCATGCCCGCGTACCCCACGTGTGGAAGTCATGGTTGTCATTCATCCAGCCAGCACAACCAGTGCGCTGGAAGCCCGCTTGGGTTCGTTCCCCCCCGAGCATACCATGCCTGGTTCATGCCCGCACACCCTAAGTGTGGAAGACATGGTTGCCCTTCATCCATCCAGCACAACCATTGCGCTGCAAGCCTGCTTGCGGGTGTCCTTCGACCGCTTGAGGGTGTCCTTCAGCCGCATACCATGCCTGGTAAATGCCCGCGCACCCCACATGTGGAAGTGATGGTTGTCATTCATCCAGCCAGCACAACAAGTGCGCGAGAAGCCCGCTTGCGGGTGTCCTTCTTCCGCATAACATGCGTTGTTCATTCCCATCGCCCTAAGTGTGAACGTCATGGTTGCCTTTCATCAATCCAGCAAAACCGTTGCACTGCAAGCACACTTGCGGGTGTCCTTGACCCGCATACCATGCCTGGTTCATGTCCGTGCACCCTAAGTGTGGAAGGCATGGTTGCCTTTCATTCATCTAGCACAACCAGTGCGCTGGAAGCCCTCTTGGGTAGTCTTCCCATCGCATACCATTCCTGGTTCATGGCCGCGCACGCTAAGTTTGGAAGTCATGGTCGTCATTCATCCATTCCAACCAGTGCGCTGGAAGCCAGCTTGTGGGTGTCCATCACCCGAATAGCATGCCTGGTTGGTGCCCGTGCACTTTAAGTGTAGAAATCATGGTTGTCATTCATCCAGCCAGCACAGACAGTGTGGAACTCACGGTGGCCTTTCATCCATCCATGACAACCATTGCGCTGCAATCCCGCGTTCGGGTGTCCTTCAGCCGCATACCATGCCTGGTTCATTCCCGCGCACCCAAAGTGTGGAAGCCATGGTTGTCATCCATCCAGCCAGCACAACAAGTGCGCGAGAAGCCCGCTTGCGGGTTTCCTTCACCCACCTCACATGCGTTGTTCATTCCCGTCGCCCTAAGTGTGAAAGTCATGGTTGCCTTTCATCCATCCAGCACAACCGTTGCACTACAAACACGCTTGCGGGTGTCCTTCACCTGCATACCATGCCTGGTTCATGTCCATGCACCCTAAGTGTGGAAGTCATGGTTGCCTTTCATCCATCTAGCACAACCAGTTCTCTGAAAGCCCTCTTGGGTTTGTCTTCCCATTGCATTCCATGCCTGGTTCATGCCCGCGCACGCTAAGTTTGAAAGTCATGGTTGTCATTCATCCAGCCAGCACAACCAGTGCGCTGGAAACCCGCTTGTGTGCGTTCCCCCCCAAGCATACCATGCCTGGTTCATGCCCGCGCACCCCAAGTGTGGAAGTCATGGTTGCCTTTCATCCATCCAGCACAACCAGTGCGCTGGAAGCCCTCTTGGTGCGTCTTCCCATCGCATACCATGCCTGGTTCATGCCCGCGCACGTTAAGTTTGGAAGTCATGGTTGTCATTCTTCCATCCAGTACAACAAGTGCGCTGGTAGCCCTCTTGGTTGCGTCTACCCATCGCATACCATGCCTGGTTCATGACCGCGCACCCCAAGTGTGGAAGTCATGGTTGCCTTTCATCCATCCAGCACAACCAGTGCGCTGGAAGCCCGCTTGCGGGTGTCCATCACCCGAATACCATGCCTGGTTCATGCCAGTGCACCCTAAGTTTAGAAATCATGGTTGTCATTCATCCAGCCAGCACAGCCAGTGTGGAACTCACGGTGGCCTTTCATTCACCTATTACAACCATTGCGCTGGAAGCCCGCTTTCGTGTGTCCTTCAGCCGCATAACATGCCTGGTTCATGCCCGCGCACCCCAAGTGTGGAAGTCATGGTTGTTATTCATCCAGCCAGCACAGCCAGTGTGGAAGTCATTGTGGCCTTTCATCCATCCATGACAACCATTGCGCTACAGTCCCGCTTTTGGGTGTCTTTTAGCCGCATACCATGCCTGGTTCATGCCCGCGCAGGCTAAGTTTGGAAGTCATTGTTGTCATTCGTCCATCCATTCCAACCAGTGCGCTGGAAGCCCGCTTGTGGGTGTCCATCACCCGAATACCATGCCTGGTTCATGCCCGTGCACTTTAAGTGTAGAAATCATGGTTGTCATTCATCCAGCCAGCACAGAGAGTGTGGAACTCACGGTGGCCTTTCATCCAACCATGACTACCATTGCGCTGCAATCCCGCTTTCGGGTGTCCTTCAGCCGCATGCCATACCTGGTTCATGCCCGCGCACCCAAAGTGTGGAAGCCATGGTTGTCATTCATCCAGACAGCACAACAAGTGGGCTAGAAGCCCGCTTGCGGATGTCCTTCACCCGCATACCATACCTGGTTCATGCCCGCGCACCTTAAGTGTGGAAATCATGGTTGTCATTCATCCATCCAGCACAACCAGTGTGTAATTCATGGTTGCCTTTCATCCACTCAGCACAACCGTTGCGCTGCAAGCCCGCTTGTGGGTGTCCTTCACCCGCATACCATGCCTGGTTCATGTCCGTGCACCCTAAGTGTGGAAGTCATGGTTGCCTTTCATCCATTAGCACAACAATTGCGCTGCAATCCCGCATGCGGGTGTCCTTCAGCCGCATAACATGCCTGGTTCATGACCGCGCACCCTAAGTATGGAAGTCATGGTTGTCATTCATCCAGCCAGCACAACCAGTGCGCTGGAAGCCTGCTTGAAGGTGTCCTTCACCCGCATACCATACCTGGTTCATGCCTATGCACCTTAAGTGTGGAAGTCATGGTTGTCATTCATATAGCAGGCCCAACCAGTGTGGAATTCATGGTTGCCTTTTATCCATTCAGCACAACCGTTGCGCTGCAAGCCCGCTTGTGGGTGTCCTTCACCCGCATACCATGCCTGGTTCATGTCCGTCACCCTAAGTCTGGAAGTCATGGTTGTCATTCATCATCCAGCACCAACCAGTGTGGAATTCATGGTTGCCTTTCATCCATTCAGCACAACCGTTGCGCTGCAAGCCCGCTTGTGGGTGTCCTTCACCCTTATACCATGCCTGGTTCATGTCCGTGCACCCTAATTGTGGCAGTCATGGTTGCCTTTCATCGATCTAGCACAACCATTTCGCTACAATCCCGCATGCGGGTGTCCTTCAGCCGCATTACATGCCTGGTTCATGATCGCGCACCCTAAGTATGGAAGTCATTGTTGTCATTCATTCAACCAGCACAACCAGTGCGGAAGTCACGGTTGTCATTCATCCAGGCAACCTAAGTATTGCGCTGGAAGCCCTCTTTGGGGTGTCCTTAACGTGCAGACCATACCTGGTTCATGACCGCGCACCCTAAGTATGGAAGTCATGGTTGCCATTCATCCAGCCATCACAACCAGTGCGCTGGAAGCCTGCTTGCGGGTGTCCTTCACCCGCATACCATACCTGGTTCATGCCCGCGCACCTTAAGTGTGGAAATCATGGTTGTGATTCATCTAGCGAGCACAACCAGTGTGGAAGTCACGTTTGTCATTCATCCAGCCAGCACAACCATTGCGCTGCAAGCCTGCTTGCGGGTGTCCTTCACCCGCATACCATGCGTGGTTCATGTCCGTGCACACTAAGTGTGGAAGTCATGGTTGTCATTCATCCAGCCAGCACAACAAGTGTGCTGCAAGCCCGCTTGCGGGTGTCCTTCACCTGCATACCATGCCTGGTTCATGTCCATGCACCCTAATTGTGGAAGTCATGGTTGCCTTTCATCCATCCAGCACAACAAGTGCGCTGGTAGCCCTCTTGGTTGCGTCTACCAATTGCATACCATGCCTGGTTCATGACCGCGCACCCCAAGTGTGGAAGTCATGGTTGCCTTTCATCCATCCAGCACAACCAGTGCGCTGGAAGCCAGCTTGCGGGTGTCCATCACCCGAATACCATGCCTGGTTCATGCCAGTGCACCCTAAGTTTAGAAATCATGGTTGTCATTCATCCAGCCAGCACAGCCAGTGTGGAACTCATGGTGGCCTTTCATTCACCTATTACAACCATTGCGCTGCAAGCCCGCTTTCGTGTGTCCTTCAGCCGCATACCATGCCTGGTTCATGCCCGCGCACCCCACGTGTGGAATTTATGGTTGTCATTCATCCAGCCAGCACAACAAGTGCGCGAGAAGCCCGCTTGCGGGTGTCCTTCTTCCGCATAACATGCGTTGTTCATTCCCGTCGCCCTAAGTGTGAAAGTCATGGTTGCCTTTCATCAATCCAGCAAAACCGTTGCACTGCAAGCACACTTGCGGGTGTCCTTGACCCGCATACCATGCCTGGTTCATGTCCGTGCTCCCTAAGTGTAGAAGTCATTGTTGCCTTTCATTCATCTAGCACAACCAGTGCGCTGGAAGCCCTCTTGGGTGCGTCTTCCCATCGCATACCATTCCTGGTTCATGCCCGCGCACGCTAAGTTTGGAAGTCATGGTTGTCATTCATCCATCCATTCCAACCAGTACGCTGGAAGCCCGCTTGTGGGTGTCCATCACCTGAATACCATGCCTGGTTCATGCCCGTGCACTTTAAGTGTAGAAATCATGGTTGTCATTCATCCAGCCGGCAGAGAGAGTGTGGAACTCACGGTGGCCTTTCATCCATCCATGACAACCATTGCGCTGCAATCCCGCTTTCGGGTGTCCTTCAGCCGCATACCATGCCTGGTTCATGCCTGCGCAACCCAAGTGTGGAAGCCATGGTTGTCATTCATCCAGCCAGCACAGCCAGTGTGGAAGTCATTGTGGCCTTTCATCCATCCATGACAACCATTGCGGTGCAAGCCCGCTTTCGGGTGTCTTTCAGCCGCATACCATGCCTGGTTCATGCCCGCGCACCCCAAGTGTGGAAGCCATTGTTATCATTCATCCAGCCAGCACAACAAGTGCGCTGCAAGCCCGCTTGCGGGTGTCCTTCACCTGCATATCATGCCTGGTTCATGCCCGCGCACGCTAAGTTTGGAAGTCATGGTTGTCATTCATCCATCCAGTACAACCAGTGCGTTGGAAGCCCGCTTGCGGGTGTCCTTCACCCGAATACCATGCCTGGTTCATGCCAGTGCACCCTAAGTTTAGAAATCATGGTTGTCATTCATCCAGCCAGCACAGCCAGTGTGGGAACTCACGGTGGCCTTTCATTCACCTATTAAAACCATTGCGCTGCAAGCCCGCTTTCGTGTGTCCTTCAGCCGCATACCATGCCTGGTTCATGCCCGCGCACCCAAGTGTGGAAGCCATGGTTGTCATTCATCCAGCCACACACAAGTGGGCTAGAAGCCCGCTTGCGGCCGTCCTTCACCCAGATCACATGCGTTGTTCATTCCCGTCGCCCTAAGTGTGAAGTCATGGTTGCCTTTCATCCATCCAGCACATCCGTTGCACTGCAAACACGCTTGCGGGTGTCCTTCATCACCTGCATACCATGCCTGGTTCATGTCCATGCACCCTAAGTGTGGAAGTCATGGTTGCCTTTCATCCATCTAGCACAACCAGTTCTCTGGAAGCCCTCTTGGGTTTGTCTTCCCATTACATTCCATGCCTGGTTCATGCCCGCGCACGCTAAGTTTGAAAGTCATGGTTGTCATTCATCCAGCCAGCACAACCAGTGCGCAGGAAGCCCGCTTGGGTGCGTTCCCCCCCAAGCATACCATGCCTGGTTCATGCCCGCGCACCCCAAGTGTGGAAGTCATGGTTGCCTTTCATCCATCTAGCACAACCAGTTCTCTGGAAGCCCTCTTGGGTTTGTCTTCCCATTACATTCCATGCCTGGTTCATGCCCGCGCACGTTAAGTTTGGAAGTCATGGTTGTCATTCTTCCATCCAGTACAACAAGTGCGCTGTTAGCCCTCTTGGTTGCGTCTACCCATCGCATACCATGCCTGGTTCATGCCCGGGCACCCCAAGTGTGGAAGTCATGGTTGTCAATCATCCAGCCAGCACAAGTGCGCTAGAAGCCCGCTTGCGGGTTTCCTTCACCTGCATAACATGCGTTGTTCATGCCTTTGCGCACTAAGTGTGGAAGTCATGGTTGCATTTCATCCAGCCAGCACAACCAGTGCGCTGGAAGCCCGCTTGCGGGTGTACATCACCCGAATACCATGCCTGGTTCATGCCAGTGCACCCTAAGTTTAGAAATCATGGTTGTCATTCATCCAGCCAGCACAGCCAGTGTGGAACTCACGGTGGCCTTTCATTCACCTTATTACAACCATTGCGCTGCAAGCCCGCTTTCGTGTGTCCTTCAGCCGCATACCATGCCTGGTTCATGCCCGCGCACCCCAAGTGTTGAAGCCATTGTTATCATTCATCCAGCCAGCACAACCATTGCGCTGCAAGCCCGCTTTCGTGTGTCCTTCAGCCGCATACCATGCCTGGTTCATGCACGTGCACCCTAGGTATGGAAGTCATGGTTGTCTTTCATCCAGCCAGCACACCAGTGTGTTGCACCCCACTTTCGGGTGTCCTTCAGCCGCATACCATGCCTGGTTCATGCCCGCGGACCCCAAGTGTGGAAGCCATTGTTATCATTCATCCAGCCAGCACAACAAGTGTGCTGCAAGCCCGCTTGCGGGTGTCCTTCACCTGCATACCATGCCTGTTTCATGTCCATGCACCCTAATTGTGGAAGTCATGGTTACCTTTCATCCTCCAGCACAACCAGTGCGCTGGGAGCCCTCTTGGGTGCGTCTTCCCATCGCATACCATGCCTTGTTCATGCCCGCGCACGCTAAGTTTGGAAGTCATTGTTGTCATTCATCCATCCAGTACAACCAGTGCGCTGGAAGCCCGCTTGCGGGTGTCCATCACCCGAATACCATGCCTGGTTCATGCCAGTGCACCCTAAGTTTAGAAATCATGGTTGTCATTCATCCAGCCAGCACAGCCAGTGTGGAACTCACGGTGGCCTTTCATTCACCTATTACAAATATTGCGCTGCAAGCCCGCTTTCGTGTGTCCTTCAGCCGCATACCATGCCTGGTTCATGCCCGCACACCCCACGTGTAGAAGTCTTGGTTGTCATTCATCCAGCCAGCACAACAAGTGCGCGAGAAGTCCGCTTGCGGGTGTCCTTCTTCCGCATAACATGCGTTGTTCATTCCCGTCGCCCAAAGTGTGAAAGTCACGGTTGCCTTTCATCAATCCAGCAAAACCGTTGCACTGCAAGCACACTTGCGGGTGTCCTTGACCCGCATACCATGCCTGGTTCATGTCCGTGCACCCTAAGTGTGGAAGTCATGGTTGCCTTTATTCATCTAGCACAACCAGTGCGCTGGAAGCCCTCTTGGTGCGTCTTCCCATCGCATACCATGCCTGGTTCATGGTCCGCGCACGCTAATTTTGGAAGTCATGGTTGTCATTCATCATCCATTCCAACCAGGACGCTGGAAGCCCGCTTGTGGGTGTTCATCACCCGAATACCATGCTTGGTTCATGCCCGTGCACTTTAAGTGTAGAAATCATGTTGTCATTCATCCATCCAGCACAGAGAGTGTGGAACTCACGGTGGCCTTTCTCCATCCATGACAACCATTGCGCTGCAATCCCGCTTTCGGGTGTCCTTCAGCCGCATACCATACTGGTTCATGCCTGCGCACCCCAAGTGTGGAAGCCATGGTTGTCATTCATCCAGCCAGCACAGCCAGTGTGGAAGTCATTGTGGCCTTTCATCCATCCATGACAACCATTGCGCTGCAAGCCCGCTTTCGGGTGTCCTTCAGCCGCATACCTACCTGGTTCATGCCCGCGTACCCCAAGTGTGGAAGTCATGGTTGTCATTCATCCAGCCAGCACAAGTGCGCTAGAAGCCCGCTTGCGGGTGTCCTTCATCCACATCACATGCGTTGTTCATTTCATCCCGTCGCCCTGAGTGTGAAAGTCATGGTTCCCTTCATCCATCAAGCACAACCGTTGCACTGCAAGCACGCTTGCGGGTGTCCTTCACCTGCATACCATGCCTGGTTCTTTCCTCAGCACCCGAAGTGTGGAAGTCATGGTTGCCTTTCACCCAGCCAGCACAACCAGTGCGCTGCAAGCCCGCTTTCAGGTGTCCTTCAGCTGCATACCATGCCTGGTTCATGCCCGCGCACCCCAAGTGTGGAAATCATGGTTGTTATTCATCCAGCCAGCACAGCCAGTGTGGAACTCACGGTGGCCTTTCAATCCACCTATTATAACCATTGCGGTGCAAGCCCGCTTTTGTGTGTCCTTCAAGCCGCATACCATGCCTGGTTCATGTCCATGCACCCGAAGTGTGGAAGTCATGGTTGCCTTTCACCCAACCAGCACAACCAGTGCGCTGCAAACCCGCTTTCAGGTGTCCTTCAGCTGCATACCATGCCTGGTTCATGCCCGCGCACCCCAAGTGTGGAAATCATGGTTGTTATTCATCCAGCCAGCACAGCCAGTGTGGAACTCACGGTGGCCTTTCATCCACCTATTATAACCATTGCGGTGCAAGCGCGCTTTCGTATGTCCTTCAGCCGCGTACCATGCCTGGTTCATGCACGTGCACCCTAGGTATGGAAGTCATGGTTGTCTTTTATCCAGCCAGCACAACCAGTGTGCTGCAAGCCCGCTTTCGGGTGTCGTTCAGCCGCATACCATACCTGGTTCATGCCCGCGCACCTTAAGTGTGGAAATCATGGTTGTCATTCATCCATCCAGCACAACCAGTGTGTAAT
>NW_026907535.1:0-58487 GCF_019802595.1 Syngnathoides biaculeatus
AAAGCCCGCTTTCGGGTGTCCTTCAGCCGCATACCATACCTGGTTCATGCCCGCGGACCCCAAGTGTGGAAGCCATTGTTATCATTCATCCAGCCAGCACAACAAGTGTGCTGCAAGCCCGCTTGCGGTGTCCTTCACCTGCATACCATGCCTGGTTCATGTCCATGCACCCTAATTGTGGAGTCATGGTTGCCTTTCATCCATCCAGCACAACCAGTGCGCTGGGAGCCCTCTTGGGTGCGTCTTCCCATTGCATACCATGCCTTGTTCATGCCCGCGCACGCTAAGTTTGGAAGTCATTGTTGTCATTCATCCATCCAGTACAACCAGTGCGCTGGAAGCCCGCTTGCGGGTGTCCATCACCCGAATACCATGCCTGGTTCATGCCAGTGCACCCTAAGTTTAGAAATCATGGTTGTCATTCATCCAGCCAGCACAGCCAGTGTGGAACTCACGGTGGCCTTTCATTCACCTATTACAAATATTGCGCTGCAAGCCCGCTTTCGTGTGTCCTTCAGCCGCATACCATGCCTGGTTCATGCCCGCACACCCCACGTGTGGAAGTCATGGTTGTCATTCATCCAGCCAGCACAACAAGTGCGCGAGAAGTCCGCTTGCGGGTGTCCTTCTTCCGCATAACATGCGTTGTTCATTCCCGTCGCCCTAAGTGTGAAAGTCACGGTTGCCTTTCATCAATCCAGCAAAACCGTTGCACTGCAAGCACACTTGCGGGTGTCCTTGACCCGCATACCATGCCTGGTTCATGTCCGTGCACCCTAAGTGTGGAAGTCATGGTTGCCTTTCATTCATCTAGCACAACCAGTGCGCTGGAAGCCCTCTTGGGTGCGTCTTCCCATCGCATACCATGCCTGGTTCATGGTCCGCGCACGCTAAGTTTGGAAGTCATGGTTGTCATTCATCCATCCATTCCAACCAGGATGCTGGAAGCCCGCTTGTGGGTGTCCATCACCCGAATACCATGCTTGGTTCATGCCCGTGCACTTTAAGTGTAGAAATCATGGTTGTCATTCATCCAGCCAGCACAGAGAGTGTGGAACTCACGGTGGCCTTTCATCCATCCATGACAACCATTGCGCTGCAATCCCGCTTTCGGGTGTCCTTCAGCCGCATACCATGCCTGTTTCATGCCTGCGCACCCCAAGTGTGGAAGCCATGGTTGTCATTCATCCAGCCAGCACAGCCAGTGTGGAAGTCATTGTGGCCTTTCATCCATCCATGACAACCATTGCGCTGCAAGCCCGCTTCGGGTGTCCTTCAGCCGCATACCCATGCCTGGTTCATGCCCGCGTACCCGCAAGTGTGGAAGTCATGGTTGTCATTCATCCGCAGGGCCAGTGCGCGAAAGCCCGCTGCGGGTGTCCTTCACCCACATCACATGCGTTGTTCATTCCCGTCGCCTGAGTGTGAAAGTCATGTTCCCTTTCATCCATCAAGCACAACCGTTGCACTGCAAAGCACGCTTGCGGGTGTCCTTCACCTGCATACCATGCCTGGTTCATGTCCATGCACCCGAGTGTGGAAGTCATGGTTGCCTTTCACCCAGCCAGCACAACCAGCGCTGCAAGCCCGCTTTCAAGGTGTCTTCAGCTGCATCCATGCCTGGTTCATGCCCGGCGCCCCCAGTGTGAAATCAATGGTTGTTATTCATCCAGCCAGCACAGCCAGTGTGGAACTCACGTGGCCTTTCATCACCTATTATAACCATTGCGGTGAAGCCCGCTTTTGTGTGTCCTTCAGCCTCATACCATGCCTGGTTCATGTCCATGCACTCGAAGTGGGGAAGTCAGGTGCCTTTCACCCAGCCAGCACAACCCGTGGCGCTGCAAACCCGCTTTTCAGGTGTCCTTCAGCTGCACCCATGCCTGGTTCATGCCCGCGCACCCAGTGTGGAAATCATGGTTGTTATTCACCAGCCAGCACAGCCAGTGTGGAACTCACGGTGGCCTTTCATCCACCTATTATAACCATTGGGGGTGCAAGCGCGCTTTCTTGTGTTCCTTTCAGCCGCGTACCATGCTGGTTCATGCACTTGCACCCTAGGTATGGAAGTCATGGTTGTCTTTTATCCAGCCAGCACAACCAGTGTGCTGCAGCCCGCTTTCGGGTGTCCTTCAGCCGCATACCATGCCTGGTTCATGCCCCCGCACCCCAAGTGTGGAAGTCATGGTTGTTATTCATCCAGCCAGCACAGCCAGTGTGGATCATTGTGGCCTTTCATCATCTATGACAAACATTGCGCTACAATCCCGCTTTCGGGTGTCTTTCAGCCGCATACCAGCCTGGTTCATGCCCGCACCCCAAGTGTGGAAGTCATGGTTGCCTTCATCCATCCAGCACAACCAGTGCGCTGGAAGCCCTCTTGGTGCGTCTTCCCATCGCATATCATGCCTGGTTCATGCCCGCGCAAACTTTAGTTGGAAGTCATGGTTGTCCTTTCTTCCATCCAGCACAACAAGTGCGCTGGTAGCCCTCTTGGTTTGCGTCTACCATCGCATTCCATGCCTGGTTCATGACCGCGCACCCAAGTGTGGAAGTCATGGTTGTCAATCATCCAGCCAGACAAGTGCGCTAGAAGCCCGCTTGCGGGTTTCCTCACCTGCATACATGCGTTGTGTTCATGCCTTAGCGCACTAAGTGTGGAAGTCAGGGTTGCATTTTCATCCAGCCCGCACAAACGTTGCGCGGCAAGCCTCTTGCAGTGTCCTTCACCCGCAATACCATGCCTGGTTCATGTCCTTGCACCCGAAGTGTTGAAGTCATGGTTGCCTTTCACCCATCCATCACAACATTGCGCTGGAGCCCGCTTGCGGGTGTCCATCACCCGAATACCATGCCTGGTTCATGCCAGTGCACCCTAAGTTTTGAAATCATGGTTGTCATTCATCCAACCAGCACAGCCAGTGTGGAACTCACGGTGGCCTTTCATTCACCTATTACAACCACTGCGCTGCAAGCCCGCTTTCGTGTGTCCTTCAGCCGCATACATGCCGGTTCATGCCGCGCCCCCAAGTGTTGAAGCCATTGTGCATCATCCAGCCAGCACAACCATTGCTCTGCAAGCCCGCTTTCGTGTGTCCTTCAGCCGCATACCATGCCTTGTTCATGCCCGCCGCACCCAACGTGTGGAAGTCATGGTTGTCATTCATCCAGCCAGCACACAAGTGCGCGAGAAAGTCCGCTTGCCGGGTGTCCTTCTTCCGCATACATGCGTTGTTCATTTCCCTCGCCCTAAGTGTGAAAGTCATGGTTGCCTTTCATCAATCCAGCAAACCGTTGCACTGCAAGCCACACTTGCGGGGTCCTTGACCCGCATACCATGCCTTTCATGTCCGTGCACCCAAGTGTGGAGTCATGGTTGCCTTTCATTCATCTAGCACAACCAGTGAGCTGGAAGCCCTCTTGGTTGCGTCTTCCCATCTTATACCATTCCTGGTTCATGGCCGCGCACGCAAGTTGAAGTCATTGTTGTCATTCATCCATCCAGTACAACCAGTGCGCGGGTAAAGCCCGCTTGCGGGTGTCCATCACCCGAATACCATGCCTGTTCATGCCATTTTTTTTTTTTTTTTTTTTTTTTTTTTTTTGTTTTTTTTTGTTTATTATTATTCGGATGCCATGGTATTTTTGATAATTTGTGATGGTTTCTTGTATTTGCAGTTGTTATGGTAGTTGTAGCTTGTGTTGTTCCCCTCCTTTTAGAAATCATGGTTGTCA
The DNA here is from genome assembly GCF_019802595.1 of Syngnathoides biaculeatus. Classification (NCBI taxonomy): domain Eukaryota; kingdom Metazoa; phylum Chordata; class Actinopteri; order Syngnathiformes; family Syngnathidae; genus Syngnathoides; species Syngnathoides biaculeatus. The sequence goes on from NW_026907535.1 coordinate 3,736, forward strand.
TTCATCCAGCCCGCACAGCCAGTGTGGAACACACGGTGGCTTTCATTCACCTATTACAATATTGGCGCTGCAAGCCCGCTTTCGTGTGTCCTTCACCGCATACCATGCCTGTTTCATGCCACACGCACCCGCCTTTTTTTGCCGGGACATTCCTTTTAGGGGTTTCCTTTGTCCTGCAAGAAAGAGAAGGGGGGCCCTTCACTCAAGGTTCGCGGCCAGCCTCGCAAGGAATGTGGGGGGAGTTTGGAGGCTTCATCTCCGTTGAGGGGGCGTGGCGGGGTACGCGGTGGAGGAGTGTCGGGAGGGGGTGTGTGCGTGTGGATCTTGGTGGAACTTAGGATGATGCCGCTCATAGTGGAACAGTCATTGTGGCCCGTGGGGTCACAGGGTGCATGTTCCTGGTGGGGACGGTGGGGCCGTTGAAGGTAGGGGTCGTAGATGCATTAGTGTGCACGGGTAGGGAGTGGGGAATGGGGGTGCGAGGGCGGGAAGAAGATGGGGGTTTGGGGGGGGTGGTGAAGTGGGGGAGTCATTAGTTTTGTGGGAGGAGAGAATGTAGTAGAGGGGGGGGGTCTGGATAGTCGGTTTGAGGGTAAAGGGCGAAGTTTGCCTTGGTCTGCAGGGGGGAAGTTTAGAATAGAGAATTCTTTAGGGGGTGGGGAAGGAGTTTTGGATGGGAATAAGAGTGGCCTTCGGCTCCGTAGGGGGGGATGTGGGGTGAAGAATTTGGTGGGGGAGGGGGGGAGATGTCCGGGGAGGAGGGGGGTGGGGTGAAGTGTGGGGAGGGGAAGGGTAAGGATTCAGGGAGCCCTCTCAAGGGAGAATAGTGGTAGGAGAGGGGGTCCTTGTGGAGGGGGAGACAGGGGGGGGGAGGGGGGGTCGGGTGTGGGAAAGGAGGTGGCGGGGTGGCGGGGGGAAGTGTGAACCGGTTGCCTTCATAATCAGCAAAACCGTTGCACTGCAAGCACCTTGCGGGTGTCCTTGACCCTCATACCATGGCTGGTTCATGTCCGTGCACCCTAAGTGTGTGAAGTCATGGTTGTCATTCATCCAGCCAGCACAACAAATGCGCGAGAAGTCCGCTTGCGGGTGTCCTTCTTCCGCATAACATGCGTTGTTCATTCCCGTCGCCCTAAGTGTGGAGTCATGGTTGCCTTTCATCAATCCAGCAAAACCGTTGCACTGCAAGCCCGCTTGCGGTTGTCTTCACCTGCATACCATGCCTGGTTCATGTCCGTGCACCTAAGTGTGGAAGTCATGGTTGCCTTTCATCATCTAGCACAACCATGCGCTGGAAAGCCCTCTTGGTGCGTCTTCCCTCGCATACCATGCCTGGTTCATGGTCCGCGCACGCTAATTTGGAAGTCATGGTTGTCATCGTCCATCCATTCCACCAGTGCGCTGGAAGCCCTCCTTGTTGTTTCATCACCCGAATACCATGCCTGGTTCATGCTTGCACTTTAAGTGTAGAAATCATGTTGTCATTCATCCAGCCACACAGAGTGTGTAACTCACGGTGGCCTTTCATCCATCCATGACTACCATTGCCGCTGCAATCCCGCTTTCGGTGTCCTTCTGCCGCATACCATACCTGGTTCATGCCCGCGCACCCAAAGGTGTGGAAGCCATGGTTGTCATTCATCCCGCCAGCACAACAAGTGGCTAGAAGCCCGCTTGCGGATGTCCTTCACCCGCATACCATACCTGGTTCATGGCCCGCGCACCTTAAGTGTGGAATCATGGTTTGTCATTCCTAGCAGCACAACCAGTGTGGAAGTCACGGTTGTCATTCATCCAGCCAACACACCATTGCGCTGCAAGCCCGCTTGTGGTTGTCCTTCACCCGCATACAATGCCATTTTCATGTCCGTGCACCTTTGTTGTTTAAGTCATGGGCTGCTTTTTCCATCCAGCACAACAGTAACTGGAAGCCCTCTTGCGGATGTCCTTCACCCGCATACCATACCTGGTTCATGCCCGCGCACCTTAAGTGTGGAAATCATGGTTGTCATTCATCTAGCCAGCACAACCGGTGTGGAAGTCACGGGTGTCATTCATCCAGCCAGCACAACCATTGCGCTGCAAGCCTGCTTGCGGGTGTCCTTCACCCGCATACCATGCCTGGTTCATGCCCGCGCACCCTAAGTGTGGAAGTCATGGTTGCCTTTCATCTAGCCAGCATAACCAGTGCGGAAGTCACGGTTTTCATACATCCAGGCAACACAACTATTTCGCTAGAAGCCTGCTTGGGGAAGTCCTTCAAACGGATACCATGCCTGGTTCAATACCGCGCTCACAAAGTGTGGAAGTCATGGTTGTCATTCATCCATTCAGCATAACCAGTGCAGAAGTCAAGGTTGTCATTCATCCAACCACCACAACCTGCGCGCTGAAAGCCCACACACAAGGGTCCTTCTTCCGCATAACATGCGTTGTTCATGCCCGTGTGCTCTAAGAGTGGAAGTCGTGGTAGTCATTCAACTAGTGCGCTGGAAGCCCACTTGGGTGCGTTCCCCCTGCATACCATGCCTGGTTCATGCCCGCACACCCTAAGTGTGGAAGTCATGGTTGCCTTTCATCCAGCCAGCACAACCATGCGGAAGTCACGGTTGTCAATCATTCAGTGAGCACAACCAGTGCGGAAGTCACGTTGTCATTCATCAGGCAACACAACTATTGCGCTCGAAGCCCGCTTGGGGGTGTCCTTCAACCACATACCATGCTTGGTTCATGCCCGCGCTCCCGAAGTATGGAGGTCACGGTTGTCTTTTTTCCAGCCACCACAACCATAGCTCTGCACGACCGCTTGCGGGTGTCTATCACCCGCATTCCATGCCTGGTTCATGCCCACGCACCCTGAGTGTAGAATTTAAGGTTGTCATTCATCCAGCCAGCACAGCCAGTGTGGAAGTCATGGTTGCCTTTCATCCATGCAGCACAACCGTTGTGCTGCAAGCCCGCTTGCGGGTGTCCTTCACCGCATACCATGCCTGGTTCATGTCCGTGCACCCTTGGTGTTGAATTCATGGTTGTCATTCATCCATCCAGTACAACCAGTGTGGAATTCATGGTTGCCTTTCATCCATTCAGCACAACCGTGGCGCTGCAATTCCGCTTGTGGGTGTCCTTCACCCGAATACCATGCCTGGTTCATGTCCGTGCACCCGAAGTGTGGAAGTCATGGTTGCCTTTCATCCATCCAGCACAACCAGTGTGGAATTCATGGTGGCCTTTCATCCATCCAGCACAACCATTGCGCTGCAATCCCGCATGCGGGTGTCCTTCAGCCCCATACCATGCCTGGTTCATGACCGCGCACCCTAAGTATGGAAGTCATGGTTGTCATTCATCCAGCCAGCACAACCAGTACGCTGGAAGCCCGCTTGCGGGTGTCCTTCACCCGCATACCATACCTGGTTCATGCCCGCGCACCTGAAGTGTGGAAGTCATGGTTGTCATTCAACCAGCCAGAACAACCAGTCTGGAAGTCATGGTTGCCTTTTATCCATTCAGCACAACCGTTGCGCTGCAAGCCCGCTTGTGGGTGTCCTTCACCCGCATACCATGCCTGGTTCATGTCCGTGCACCCTTGGTGTTGAAGTCATGGCTGCCTTTTATCCATCCATCACAACCAGTGTGGAATTCATGGTTGCCTTTTATCCATTCAGCACAACCGTTGCGCTGCAAGCCCGCTTATGGGTGTCCTTCACCCGCATACCATGCCTGGGTTCATGCCCCGCACCCTAAGTGTGGAAGTCATGGTTGCCTTTCATCGATCCATTACAACCATTGCGCTGCAAGCGCTTATTCGGGTGTCCTTCACCCGCAGACCATGCCTGGTTCATGCCCGCGCACCCAAGTGTGGAGTCATGGTTGTATTTCAACCAGCCAGCACAACCAGTCTGGAAGTCATGGTTGCCTTTTATCCATTCAGCAACAACGTTGTGCTGCAAGCCCGCTTGCGGGTGTCCTTCACCCGCATACAATGCCTTGTTCATGTCAGTGCACCCTTGTTGTTGAAGTCATGGCTGCCTTTTATCCATCCAGCACAACCAGTAAGCTGGAAGCCCTCTTGGTTTGTCTTCCCCATCGGATACCATGCCTGGTTCATGCCCGCGCACGCTAAGTTTGGAAGTCATGGTTGTCATTCATACAGCCAGCACAACTCTTGCGCTGGAAGCCTGCTTGCGGGTGTCCTTCACCCGCATGCCATGCCTGGTTCATGCCCGCGCACCCAAGTGTGGAAGTCATGGTTGCCTTTCATCGATCCATTACAACCATGCGCTGCAAGCGCTTATTCGGGTGTCCTTCACCCGCAGACCATGCCTGGTTCATGCCCGCGCACCCCAAGTGTGGAAGTCATGGTTGTATTCACCATCCAGCACAACCAGTGGTGTAATTCATGGTTGCCTTTCATCCACTCAGCACAACCATTGCGCTGCAAGCCCGCTTGTGGGTGTCCTTCACCCGCATACCATGCCTGGTTCATGTCCGTGCACCCTAAGTGTGGAAGTCATGGTTGCCTTTCATCCATCTAGCACAAACATTGCGCTGCAATCCCGCATGCGGGTGTCCTTCAGCCGCATAACATGCCTGGTTCATGACCGCGCACCCTAAGTATGGAAGTCATGGTTGTCATTCATCCAGCCAGCACAACCAGTGCGCTGGAAGCCTGCTTGAAGGTGTCCTTCACACGCATACCATACCTGGTTCATGCCTATGCACCTTAAGTGTGGAAGTCATGGTTGTCATTCATATAGCAGGCCCAACCAGTGTGGAATTCATGGTTGCCTTTTATCCATTCAGCACAACCGTTGCGCTGCAAGCCCGTTGTGGGTGTCCTTCACCCGCATACCATGCCTGGTTTATGTCCGTGCACCCTAAGTCTGGAAGTCATGGTTGTCATTTATCCAGCCAGCACAACCAGTGCGGAAGTCACGGTTGTCATTCATCCAGTCAACCCAAGTATTGCGCTGGAAGCCCTCTTTGGGGTGTCCTTAACGTGCAGACCATACCTGGTTCATGACCGCACACCCTAAGTATGGAAGTCATGGTTTCATTCATCCAGCCATCACAACCATTGCGCTGCAAGCCTGTTTGCGGGTGTCCTTCACCCGCATACCATGCGTGGTTCATGTCCGTGCACACTAAGTGTGGAAGTCATGGTTGTCATTCATCCAGCCAGCACAACAAGTGTGCTGCAAGCCCGCTTGCGGGTGTCCTTCACCTGCATACCATGCCTGGTTCATGTCCATGCACCCTAATTGTGGAAGTCATGGTTGCCTTTCATCCATCCAGCACAACAAGTGCGCTGGTAGCCCTCTTGGTTGCGTCTACCCATCGCATACCATGCCTGGTTCATGACCGCGCAACCCAAGTGTGGCAGTCATGGTTGCCTTTCATCCATCCAGCACAACCAGTGCGCTGGAAGCCCGCTTGCGGGTGTCCATCACCCGAATACCATGCCTGGTTCATGCCAGTGCACCCTAAGTTTAGAAATCATGGTTGTCATTCATCCAGCCAGCACAGCCAGTGTGGAACTCATGGTGGCCTTTCATTCACCTATTACAACCATTGCGCTGCAAGCCCGCTTTCGTGTGTCCTTCAGCCGCATACCATGCCTGGTTCATGCCCGCGCACCCCACGTGTGGATTTATGGTTGTCATTCATCCAGCCAGCACAACAAGTGCGCGAGAAGCCCGCTTGCGGGTGTCCTTCTTCGCATAACATGCGTTGTTTATTCCCGTCGCCCTAAGTGTGAAAGTCATGGTTGCCCTTTCATCAATCCAGCAAAACCGTAGCACTGCAGCACACTTGCGGGTGTCCTTGACCCGCATACCATGCCTGGTTCATGTCCGTGCTCCCTAAGTGTGGAAGTCATGGTTGCCTTCCATTCATCAAGCACAACAGTGCGCTGGAAGCCCTCTTGGGTGCGTCTTCCCTCGCATACCATTCCTGGTTCATCCCCGCGCACGCTAAGTTTGGAAGTCATGGTTGTCTTCTTCCATCCATTCCAACCAGTACGCTGGAAGCCCGCTTGTGGGTGTCCATCACCCGAATACCATGCCTGGTTCATGCCCGTGCACTTTAAGTGTAGAAATCATGGTTGTCATTCATCCAGCCAGCACAGAGAGTGTGGAACTCACGGTGGCCTTTCATCCATCCATGACAATCATTGCGCTGCAATCCCGCTTTCGGGTGTCCTTCAGCCGCATACCATGCCTGGTTCATGCCTGCGCACCCCAAGTGTGGAAGCCATGGTTGTCATTCATCCAGCCAGCACAGCCAGTGTGGAAGTCATTGTGGCCTTTCATCCATCAATGACAACCATTTCGCTGCAAGCCCGCTTTCGGGTGTCCTTCAGCCGCATACCATGCCTGGTTCATGCCCGCGTAACCCAAGTGTGGAAGTCATGGTTGTCATTCATCCAGCCAGCACAAGTGCGCTAGAAGCCCGCTTGCGGGTGTCCTTCACCCACATCACATGCGTTGTTCATTCCCGTCGCCCTTAGTGTGAAAGTCATGGTTCCCTTTCATCCATCAAGCACAACCGTTGCACTGCAAGCACGCTTGCGTGTGTCCTTCACCTGCATACCATGCCTGGTTCATGTCCATGCACCCTAATTGTGGAAGTCATGGTTGCCTTTCACTCAGCCAGCACAACCAGTGCGCTGCAAACCCGCTTTCAGGTGTCCTTCAGCTGCATTCCATGCCTGGTTCATGCCCGCGCACCCCAAGTGTGGAAATCATGGTTGTTATTCATCCAGCCAGCACAGCCAGTGTGGAACTCACGGTGGCCTTTCATCCACCTATTATAACCATTGCGGTGCAAGCGCACTTTCGTGTGTCCTTCAACCGCATACCATGCCTGGTTCATGCCGTGCACCCTAGTATGGAAGTCATGGTTGTCTTTTACCCAGCCAGCACGACCAGTGTGCTGCAAGCCCGCTTTCGGGTGTCCTTCAGCCGCATACCATGCCTGGTTCATGCCCCGCAGCCCAAGTGTGGAAGTCATGGTTGTTATTCATCAGCCAGCACAGCCGTGTGGAAGTCATTGTGGCCTTTCATCCATCTATGACAAACATTGCGCTAATCCCGCTTTCGGGTGTCTTTCAGCCGCAGACCATGCCTGGTTCATGCCCGCGCACCCCAAGTGTGGAAGCCATTGTTATCATTCATCCAGCAGCACAACAAGTGCGCTGCAAGCCCGCTTGGGTGTCCTTCACCTGCATATCATGCCTGGTTCATGTCCATGCACCCTAATTGTGGAAGTCATGGTTGCCTTTCATGCATCCAGCACAACCAGTGCACTGGGAGCCCTCTTGGGTGCGTCTTCCCATCGCATACCATGCCTTGTTCATGCCCGCGCACGCTAAGTTTGGAAGTCATGGTTGTCATTCATCCATCCAGTACAACCAGTGCGCTGGAAGCCCGCTTGCGGGTGTCCTTCACCCGAATACCATGCCTGGTTCATGCCAGTGCACCCTAAGTTTAGAAATCATGGTTGTCATTCATCCAGCCAGCACAGCCAGTGTGGAACTCACGGTGGCCTTTCATTCACCTATTACAACCATTGCGCTGCAAGCCCGCTTTCGTGTGTCCTTCAGCCGCATACCATGCCTGGTTCATGCCCGCGCACCCCAAGTGTTTGAAGCCATTGTTTTCATTCATCCAGCCAGCACAACCATTGCGCTGCAGCCCGCTTTCGTGTGTCCTTCAACCGCATACCATGCCTGGTTCATGCCCGCGCACCCCACGTGTGGAAGTCATGGTTGTCATTCATCCAGCCAACAAACCATTGCGCTGCAAGCCCGCTTGTAGGTGTCCTTCACCCGCATACAATGCCATGTTCATGTCCGTGCACCTTTGTTGTTTAAATCATGCTGCCTTTTATCCATCCAGCACAACCAGTAAGCTGGAATCCCTCTTGCGGATGTCCTTCACCCGCATACCATACATGGTTCATGCATGCGCGCACCTTAAGTGTGGAAATCATGGTTGTCATTCATCCAGCCAGCACAGCCAGTGTGGAACTCACGGTGGCCTTTCATCCATCCATGACAACCATTGCGCTCCATCCCCGCTTTCGGGTGTCCTTCAGCTGCATACCATGCCTGGTCATGCCCGCGCACCCAAAGTGTGAAGCCATGGTTTCATTCATCCAGCCAGCAGAACAAGTGGGCTAGAAGCCCGCTTGCGGGTGTCCTTCACCCACATCACATGCGTTGTTCATTCCCGTCGCCCTAAGTGTGAAAGTCATGGTTGCCTTTCATCCATCCAGCACAACCGTTGCACTGCAAACACGCTTGCGGGTGTCCTTCACCCGCACCTGCATACCATGCCTGGTTCATTCCATGCACCCTAAATGTGGAAGTCATGGTTGCCTTTCATCCATCCAGCACAACCAGTGCGCTGGAAGCCCTCTTGGTGCGTCTTCCCATCGCATACCATGCCTGGTTCATGCCCGCGCACGCTAAGTTGGAAGTCATGGTTGTCATTCATCCAGCCAGCACAACCAGTGCGCAGGAAGCCCGCTTGGGTGCGTTCCCCCACAAGCATACCATGCCTGGTTCATGCCCGCGCACCCCAAGTGTGGAAGTCATGGTTGCCTTCATCCATCCAGCACAACCAGTGCGCTGGAAGCCCTCTTGGTGCGTCTTCCCATCGCATACCATGCCTGGTTCATGCCCGCGCACGTTAAGTTGGAAGTCATGGTTGTCATTCTTCCATCCAGTACAACAAGTGCGCTGGTAGCCCTCTTGGTTGCGTCTACCCATCGCATACCATGCCTGGTTCATGCCCGCGCACCCCAAGTGTGGAAGTCATGGTTGTCAATCATCCAGCCAGCACAAGTGCGCTAGAAGCCCGCTTGCGGGTTTCCTTCACCTGCATAACATGCGTTGTTCATGCCTTTGCGCACTAAGTGTGGAAGTCATGGTTGCATTTCATCCAGCCAGCACAAACGTTGCGCTGCAAGCCCTCTTGCATTGTCCTTCACCCGCATACCATGCCTGGTTCATGTCCTTGCACCCGAAGTGTGGAAGTCATGGTTGCCTTTCATCCATCCAGCACAACCAGTGCGCTGGAAGCCCGCTTGCGGGTGTCCATCACCCCGAATACCATGCCTGGTTCATGCCAGTGCACCCTAAGTTAGAAATCATGGTTGTCATTCATCCAGCCAGCACAGCCAGTGTGGAACTCACGGTGGCCTTTCATTCACCTATTACAACCATTGCGCTGCAAGCCCGCTTTCGTGTGTCCTTCAGCCGCATACCATGCCTGGTTCATGCCCGCGCACCCCACGTGTGGAAATCATGGTTGTTATTCATCCAGCCAGCACAGCCAGTGTGGAACTCACGGTGGCCTTTCATCCTTCAATGACAACCATTGCGGTGCAAGCCCGCTTTCGTGTGTCCTTCAGCCGCATACCATGCCTGGTTCATGCCCGCGCACCCCAAGTGTTGAAGCCATTGTTATCATTCATCCAGCCAGCACAGCCAGTGTGGAAGTCATTCCCGTCGCCCTTAGTGTGAAAGTCATTGTTCCCTTTCATCCATCAAGCACAACCGTTGCACTGCAAGCACGCTTGGGGGTGTCCTTCACCTGCATACCATGCCTGGTTCATGTTCATGCACCCGAAGTGTGGAAGTCATGGTTGCCTTTCACTCAGCCAGCACAACCAGTGCGCTGCAAGCCCGCTTTCAGGTGTCCTTCAGCCACATACCATGCCTGGTTCATGCCCGCTCACCCCAAGTGTGGAAATCATGGTTGTTATTCATCCAGCCAGCACAGCCAGTGTGGAACTCACGGTGGCCTTTCATCCATCAATGACAACCATTGCGGTGCAAGCCCGCTTTCGTGTGTCCTTCAGCCGCATACCATGCCTGGTTCATGCCCGCGCACCCCAAGTGTTGAAGCCATTGTTATCATTCATCCTGCCAGCACAACCATTGCGCTGCAAGCCCACTTTCGTGTGTCCTTCAGCCGCATACCATGCCTGGTTCATGCCCGCGTACCCCACGTGTGGAAGTCATGGTTGTCATTCATCCAGCCAGCACAAGAAGTGCGCGAGAAGTCCGCTTGCGGGTGTCCTTCTTCCGCATAACATGCGTTGTTCATTCCCGTCGCCCTAAGTGTGAAAGTCATGGTTGCCTTTCATCAATCCAGCAAAACCGTTGCACTGCAAGCACACTTGCGGGTGTCCTTGACCCGCATACCATGCCTGGTTAATGTCCGTGCACCCTAAGTGTGGAAGTCATGGTTGCCTTTCATTCATCTAGCACAACCAGTGCGCTGGAAGCCCTCTTGGGTGCGTCTTCCCATCTTATACCATTCCTGGTTCATGGCCGCGCACGCTAAGATTGGAAGTTTGGTTGTCATTCATCCATCCATTCCTTCCAGTGCGCTGGAAGCCCGCTTGTGGGTGTCCATCACCCGAATACCAATTCTGGTTGGTGCCCGTGCACTTTAAGTGTAGAAATCATGGTTGTCATTCATCCAGCCAGCACAGAGTGTGTGGAACTCACGGTGGCCTTTCCTCCATCCATGACAACCATTGCGCTCCAATCCCGCTTTCGGGTTTCCTTCAGCCGCATACCATGCCTGGTTCATGCCCGCGCACCCAAAGTGTGGAAGCCATGGTTGTCATTCATCCAGCCAGCACAACAAGTGGGCTAGAAGCCCGCTTGCTGGTGTCCTTCACCCACATCACATGCGTTGTTCATTCCCGTCGCCCTAAGTGTGAAAGTCATGGTTGCCTTTCATCCATCCAGCACAACCGTTGCACTGCAAACACGCTTGTGGGTGTCCTTCACCTGCATACCATGCCTGGTTCATGTCCATGCACCCTAAGTGTGGAAGTCATGGTTGCCTTTCATCCATCCAGCACAACCAGTGCGCTGCAAGCCCGCTTTCAGGTGTCCTTCAGCTGCATAACATGCCTGGTTCATGCCCGCGCACCCCAAGTGTGGAAATCATGGTTGTTATTCATCCAGCCAGCACAGCCAGTGTGGAACTCACGGTGGCCTTTCATCCACCTATTATAACCATTGCGGTGCAAGCCCGCTTTCGTGTGTCCTTCAGCCGCATACCATGCCTGGTTCATGCACGTGCACCCTAGGTATGGAAGTCATGGTTGTCTTTCATCCAGCCAGCACAACCAGTGTGTTGCAAGCCCGCTTTCGGGTGTCCTTCAGCCGCATACCATGCCTGGTTCATGCCCGCGGACCCCAAGTGTGGAAGCCATTGTTATCATTCATCCAGCCAGCACAACAAGTGCGCTGCAAGCCCTTGCGGGTGTCCTTCACCTGCATACCATGCCTGGTTCATGTCCATGCACCCTAATTGTGGAAGTCATGGTTGCCTTTCATTCATCTAGCACAACCAGTGCGCTGGGAGCCCTCTTGGGTGCGTCTTCCCATCTCATACCATTCCTGGTTCATGCCCGCGCACGCTAATTTGGAAGTCATGGTTGTCATTCATCCATCCATTCCAACTAGTGCGCTGGAAGCCGCTTGTGGGTGTCCATCACCCGAATACCAATTCTGGTTGGTGCCTGTGCACTTTAAGTGTAGAAATCATGGTTGTCATTCATCCAGCCAGCACAGAGAGTGTGGAACTCACGGTGGCCTTTCATCCATCCATGACAACCATTGCGCTCCAATCCCGCTTTCGGGTGTCCTTCAGCCGCATACCATGCCTGGTTCATGCCCGCGCACCCAAAGTGTGGAAGCCATGGTTGTCATTCATCCAGCCAGCACAACCAGTGCGCTGGAAGCCCGCTTGGGGGTGTCCTTCACCTGCATAACATGCGTTGTTCATGCCTTTGCGCACTAAGTGTGGAAGTCATGGTTGCATTTCATCCAGCCAGCACAACGTTGCGCTGCAAGCCCTCTTGCAGTGTCCTTCACCCGCATACCATGCCTGGTTCATGTCTGTGCACCCGAAGTGTGGAAGTCATTGTGGCTTTTCATCCATCCATGACAACATTGCGCTGCAAGCCCGCTTTCTGGTGTCCTTTAGAGCGCAGACCATGCCTGGTTCATGCCCGCGTACCCCAAGTGTGGAAGTCATGGTTGTCATTCATTTAGCCAGCACAGCCAGTGTGGAAGTCATTGTGGCCTTTCATCCATCCATGACAACCATTGCGCTGCAATCCCGCTTTGCGGGTGTCTTTCAGCCGCTACCATGCCTGGTTCATGCCCGCGCACCCCAAGTGTGGAAGTCATGGTTGTCTTTCATCCAGCCAGCACAACCATTTCTCTGCGAGCCCCTCTTTTGGGTGTCCTTCAGCCGCATACTATGCCTGGTTCATGCCCGCGCACCCCAAGTGTGGAAGTCATGGTTGTCATTCATCCAGCCAGCACAGCCAGTGTGGAAGTCATTGCGGCCTTTCATCCATCCATGACAACCAGTTGCGCTGCAAGCCCCGATTTCTGGTGTCCTTCAGCCGCATACCATGCCTGGTTCATGCCCGCGTACCCCAAGTGTGGAAGTCATGGTTGTCATTCATCCAGCCAGCACAGCCAGTGTGGAAGACATTGTGGCCTTTGATCCATCCATGACAACCATTGCGCTGCAATCCCGCTTTCGGGTGTCTCCTTCATTCGCCGCATACCATGCCTGGTTCATGCCCGCGCACCCCAAGTGTGGAAGTCATGGTTGTCATTCATCCAGCCAGCACAAGGCGCTAAGAAGCCCGCTTGCTTGTGTCCATCACCTGCATAACATGCGTTGTTCATGCCTTTGCGCACTAAGTGTGGAAGTCATGGTTGCATTTCATCCAGCCAGCACAACCAGTGCGCTGGGAGCCCTCTTGGGTGCGTCTTCCCATCGCATACCATGCCTTGTTCATGCCCGCGCACGCTAAGTTTGGAAGTCATGGTTGTCATTCATCCATCCAGTACAACCAGTGGGCTGGAAGCCCACTTGCGGGTGTCCATCACCCGAATACCATGCCTGGTTCATGCAAGTGCACCCTAATTTAGAAATCATGGTTGTCATTCATCAGCCAGCACAGCCAGTGTGAAACTCACGGTGGCCTTTCATTCACCTATTACAACCATTGCGCTGCAAGCCCGCTTTCGTGTGTCCTTCAGCCGCATACCATGCCTGGTTCATGAACCGCACACCCCACGTGTGGAAGTCATGGTTGTCAATCATCCAGCCAGTACAGCCAGTTTGGAAGTCATTGTGGCCTTTCATCCATCCATGACAACCATTGCTCTGCAATCCCGCTTTCGGGTGTCTTTCAGCCGCATACCATGCCTGGTTCATGCCCGCGCATCCCAAGTGTGGAAGTCATGGCTGTCCTTCATCCAGCCAGCACAACCATTTCTCTGCAAGCCCGCTTTCGGGTGTCCTTCAGCCCCATACCATGCCTGGTTCATGCCCGCGCACCCCAAGTGTGGAAGTCATGGTTGTAATTCATCCAGCCAGCACAGCCAGTGTGGAAGTCATTGTGGCCTTTCATCCATCCATGACAACCATTGCGCTGCAAGCCCGCTTTCTGTTGTCCTTCAGCCGCATACCATGCCTGGTTCATGCCCGCGTACCCCAAGTGTGGAAGTCATGGTTGTCATTCATCCAGCCAGCACAGCCAGTGTGGAAGTCATTGTGGCCTTTCATCCATCCATGACAACCATTGCGCTGCAATCCCGCTTTCGGGTGTCTTTCAGCCGCATACCATGCCTGGTTCATGCCCGCGCACCCCAAGTGTGGAAGTCATGGTTGTCATTCATCCAGCCAGCACAAGTGCGCTAGAAGCCCGCTTGCGGGTGTCCTTCACCTGCATAACATGCGTTGTTCATGCCTTTGCGCACTAAGTGTGGAAGTCATGGTTGCATTTCATCCAGCCAGCACAAACGTTGCGCTGCAAGCCCTCTTAAAGTGTCCTTCACCCACATACCATGCCTGGTTCATGCCCGCGCACCCCAAGCGTGGAAGCCATGGTTGTCATTCATCCAGCCAGCACAGCCAGTGTGGAAGTCATTGTGGCCTTTCATCCATCCATGACAACCATTGCGCTGCAAGCCCGCTTTCGGGTGTCCTTCAGCCGCATACCATGCCTGGTTCATGCCCGCGTACCCCAAGTGTGGAAGTCATGGTTGTCATTCATCCAGCCAGCACAAGTGCGCTAGAAGCCCGCTTGCGGGTGTCCTTCACCCACATCACATGCGTTGTTCATTCCCGTCGCCCTTAGTGTGAAAGTCATGGTTCCCTTTCATCCATCAAGCACAACCGTTGCACTGCAAGCACGCTTGCGGGTGTCCTTCACCTGCATACCATGCCTGGTTCATGTCCATGCACCCGAAGTGTGGAAGTCATGGTTGCCTTTCACCCAGCCAGCACAACCAGTGCGCTGCAAGCCCGCTTTCAGGTGTCCTTCAGCTGCATACCATGCCTGGTTCATGCCCGCGCACCCCAAGTTGGGAAATCATGGTTGTTATTCATCCAGCCAGCACAGCCAGTGTGGAACTCACGGTGGCCTTTCATCCACCGATTATAACCATTGCGGTGCAAGCCCGCTTTTGTGTGTTCCCTTTCAGAGAGGCCGCATAACCATGCCTGGTTCATGTCCATGCACCCGAAGTGTGGAAGTGATGGTTGCCTTTCACCCAGCCAGCACAACCAGTGCGCTGCAAACCCGCTTTCAGGTGTCCTTCAGCTGCATTCCATGCCTGGTTCATGCCCGCGCACCCCAAAGCTGAAAATCATGGTTGTTATTCATCCAGCCAGCACAGCCAGTGTGCTGCAAGCCCGCTTTCGGGTGTCCTTCAGCCGCATACCATGCCTGGTTCATGCCCGCGCACCCCAAGTGTGGAAGTCATGGTTGTTTTTCATCCAGCCAGCACAGCCAGTGTGAAATTCATTGTGGCCTTTCATCCATCTATGACAAACATTGCGCTACAATCCCGCTTTCGGGTGTCTTTCAGTTCAGCCGCAAACCATGCCTGGTTCATGCCCGCGCACCCCAAGTGTGGAAGCTATTGTTATCATTCATCCAGCCAGCACAACAAGTGCGCTGCAATATCATGCCTGTTCATGTCCTTGCACCCTAAGTGTGGAAGTCATGGTTGCCTTTCATCCATCTAGCACAACCAGTGCGCTGGAAGCCCTATTGGTGTGGCGTCTTCCCATCGCATACCATGCCTTGTTCATGCCGCGCACGCTAAGTTGGAAGTCATGGTTGTCATTCATCCATCCAGTACAACCAGTGCGCTGGAAGCCCGCTTGCGGGTGTCCTTCACCCGAATACCATGCCTGGTTCATGCCAGTGCACCCTAAGTTTAGAAATCATGGTTGTCATTCATCCAGCCAGCACAGCCAGTGTGGAACTCACGGTGGCCTTTCATTCACCTATTACAACCATTGCGCTGCAAGCCCGCTTTCGTGTGTCCTTCAGCCGCATACCATGCCTGGTTCATGCCCGAGCAACCAAAGTGTGGAAGCCATGGTTGTCATTCATCCAGCCAGCACAACAAGTGGGCTAGAAGCCCGCTTGCGGCCGTCCTTCACCCAGATCACATGCGTTGTTCATTCCCGTCGCCCTAAGTGTGAAAGTCATGGTTGCCTTTCATCCATCCAGCACATCCGTTGCACTGCAAACACGCTTGCGGGTGTCCTTCACCTGCATACCATGCCTGGTTCATGTCCATGCACAATAAGTGTGGAAGTCATGGTTGCCTTTCATCCATCTAGCACAACCAGTTCTCTGGAAGCCCTCTTGGGTTTGTCTTCCCATTACATTCCATGCCTGGTTCATGCCCGCGCACGCTAAGTTTGAAAGTCATGGTTGTCATTCATCCAGCCAGCACAACCAGTGCGCAGGAAGCCCGCTTGGGTGCGTTCCCCCCCAAGCATACCATGCCTGGTTCATGCCCGCGCACCCCAAGTGTGGAAGTCATGGTTGCCTTTCATCCATCCAGCACAACCAGTGCGCTGGAAGCCCTCTTGGTGCGTCTTCCCATCGCATACCATGCCTGGTTCATGCCCGCGCACGTTAAGTTTGGAAGTCATGGTTGTCATTCTTCCAGCCAGCACAACCATTGCGCTGCAAGCCCGCTTTCGTGTGTCCTTCAGCCGCATACCATGCCTGGTTCATGCACGTGCACCCTAGGTATGGAAGTCATGGTTGTCTTTCATCCAGCCAGCACAACCAGTGTGTTGCAAGCCCGCTTTCGGGTGTCCTTCAGCCGCATACCATGCCTGGTTCATGCCCGCGGACCCCAAGTGTGGAAGCCATTGTTATCATTCATCCAGCCAGCACAACAAGTGTGCTCCAAGCCCGCTTGCGGGTGTCCTTCACCTGCATACCATGCCTGGTTCATGTCCATGCACCCTAATTGTGGAAGTCATGGTTGCCTTTCATCCATCCAGCACAACCAGTGCGCTGTGAGCCCTCTTGGTGCGTCTTCCCATCGCATACCATGCCTTGTTCATGCCCGCGCACGCTAAGTTTGGAAGTCATTGTTGTCATCCATCCATCCAGTACAACCAGTGCGCTGGAAGCCCGCTTGCGGGTGTCCATCACCCGAATACCATGCCTGGTTCATGCCAGTGCACCCTAAGTTTAGAAATCATGGTTGTCATTCATCCAGCCAGCACAGCCAGTGTGGAACTCACGGTGGCCTTTCATTCACCTATTACAAATATTGCGCTGCAAGCCCGCTTTCGTGTGTCCTTCAGCCGCATACCATGCCTGGTTCATGCCCGCACACCCCACGTGTGGAAGTCCATGGTTGTCATTCATCCAGCCAGCACAACAAGTGTGGCGAGAAGTCCGCTTGCGTGTGTCCTTCTTCCGCATAACATGCGTTGTTCATTCCCGTCGCCCTAAGTGTGAAAGTCACGGTTGCCTTTCATCAATCCAGCAAAACCGTTGCACTGCAAGCACACTTGCGGGTGTCCTTGACCCGCATACCATGCCTGGTTCATGTCCGTGCACCCTAAGTGTGGAAGTCATGGTTGCCTTTCATTCATCTAGCACACCAGTGCGCTGGAAGCCCTCTTGGGTGTGCGTCTTCCCATCGCATACCATGCCTGGTTCATGGTCCGCGCACGCTAAGTTTGGAAGTCATGGTTGTCATTCATCCATCCATTCCAACCAGGACGCTGGAAGCCCGCTTGTGGGTGTCCATCACCCGAATACCATGCTTGGTTCATGTCCGTGCACTTTAAGTGTAGAAATCATCATCCAGCCAGCACAGAGAGTGTGGAACTCACGGTGGCCTTTCATCCATCCATGACAACCATTGCGCTGCAATCCCGCTTTCGGGTGTCCTTCAGCCGCATACCATGCCTGGTTCATGCCTGCGCACCCCAAGTGTGGAAGCCATGGTTGTCATTCATCCAGCCAGCACAGCCAGTGTGGAAGTCATTGTGGCCTTTCATCCATCCATGACAACCATTGCGCTGCAAGCCCGCTTTCGGGTGTCCTTCAGCCGCATACCATGCCTGGTTCATGCCCGCGTACCCCAAGTGTGGAAGTCATGGTTGTCATTCATCCAGCCAGCACAAGTGCGCTAGAAGCACGCTTGCGGGTGTCCTTCACCTGCATACCATGCCTGGTTCATGACCATGCACCCGAAGTGTGGAAGTCATGGTTGCCTTTCACCCAGCCAGCACAACCAGTGCGCTGCAAGCCCGCTTTCAGGTGTCCTTCAGCTGCATACCATGCCT
The DNA here is from genome assembly GCF_019802595.1 of Syngnathoides biaculeatus. Taxonomy (NCBI): domain Eukaryota; kingdom Metazoa; phylum Chordata; class Actinopteri; order Syngnathiformes; family Syngnathidae; genus Syngnathoides; species Syngnathoides biaculeatus. Next base: position 21,414 of record NW_026907535.1, read on the forward strand.
GGTTCATGCCCGCGCACCCCAAGTGTGGAAATCATGGTTGTTATTCATCCAGCCAGCACAGCCAGTGTGGAACTCACGGTGGCCTTTCATCCACCTATTATAACCATTGCGGTGCAAGCCCGCTTTTGTGTGTCCTTCAGCCGCATACCATGCCTGGTTCATGTCCATGCACCCGAAGTGTGGAAGTCATGGTGCCTTTCACCCAGCCAGCACAACCAGTGCGCTGCAAACCCGCTTTCAGGTGTCCTTCAGCTGCATACCATGCCTGGTTCATGCCCGCGCATCCCAAGTGTGGAAATCATGGTTGTTTTCATCCAGCCAGCACAGCCAGTGTGGAACTCACGATGGCCTTTCATCCACCTATTATAACCATTGCGGTGCAAGCGCGCTTTCGTGTGTCCTTCAGCCGCGTACCATGCCTGGTTCATGCACGTGCACCCTAGGTATGGAAGTCATGGTTGTCTTTTATCCAGCCAGCACAACCAGTGTGCTGCAAGCCCGCTTTCGGGTGTCCTTCAGCCGCATACCATGCCTGGTTCATGCCCGCGCACCCCAAGTGTGGAAGTCATGGTTGTTATTCATCCAGCCAGCACAGCCAGTGTGGAAGTCATTGTGGCCTTTCATCCATCTATGACAAACATTGCGCTACAATCCCGCTTTCGGGTGTCTTTCAGCCGCAGACCATGCCTGGTTCATGCCCGCGCACCCCAAGTGTGGAAGTCATGGTTGCCTTTCATCCATCCAGCACAACCAGTGCGCTGGAAGCCCTCTTGGTGCGTCTTCCCATCGCATACCATGCCTGGTTCATGCCCGCGCACGTTAAGTTTGGAAGTCATGGTTGTCATTCTTCCATCCAGTACAACAAGTGCGCTGGTAGCCCTCTTGGTTGCGTCTACCCATCGCATACCATGCCTGGTTCATGCCCGCGCACCCCAAGTGTGGAAGTCATGGTTGTCAATCATCCAGCCAGCACAAGTGCGCTAGAAGCCCGCTTGCGGGTTTCCTTCACCTGCATAACATGCGTTGTTCATGCCTTTGCGCACTAAGTGTGGAAGTCATGGTTGCATTTCATCCAGCCAGCACAAATGTTGCGCTGCAAGCCCTCTTGCAGTGTCCTTCACCCGCATACCATGCCTGGTTCATGTCCTTGCACCCGAAGTGTGAAAGTGATGGTTGCCTTTCATCCATCCAGCACAACCAGTGCGCTGGAAGCCCGCTTGCGGGTGTCCATCACACCGAATACCATGCATGCCTGGTTCATGCCAGTGCCCCTAAGTTTAGAAATCATGGTTGTCATTCATCCAGCCAGCACAGCCAGTGTGGAACTCACGGTGGCCTTTCATCCAACCATGACTACCATTGCGCTGCATCAATCCCGCTTTCGGGTGTCCTTCAGCCGCATACCATACCTGGTTCATGCCCGCGCACCCAAAGTGTGGAAGCCATGGTTGTCATTCATCCAGCCAGCACAACAAGTGGGCGAGAAGCCCGCTTGCGGATGTCCTTCACCCGCATACCATACCTGGTTCATGTCCGCGCACGCTACGTTTGAAAGTCATGGTTGTCATTCATCCAGCCAGCACAACTAGTGCGCAGGAAGCCCGCTTGGGTGCGTTCCCCCCCAAGCATACCATGCCTGGTTCATGCCCGCGCACCCCAAGTGTGGAAGTCATGGTTGCCTTTAATCCATCCAGCACAGCCAGTGCGCTGGAAGCCCTCTTGGTGCGTCTTCCCATCGCATACCATGCCTGGTTCATGCCCGCGCACGTTAAGTTTGGAAGTCATGGTTGTCATTCTTCCATCCAGTACAACAAGTGCGCTGGTAGCCCTCTTGGTTGCGTCTACCCATCGCATACCATGCCTGGTTCATGCCCGCGCACCCCAAGTGTGGAAGTCATGGTTGTCATTCATCTAGCCAGCACAACCAGTGTGGATGTCACGGGTGTCATTCATCCAGCCAGCACAACCATTGCGCTGCAAGCCTGCTTGCCGGTGTCCTTCACCCGCATACCATGCCTGGTTCATGCCCGCGCACCCTAAGTGTGGAAGTCATGGTTGCCTTTCATCGATCCATTACAACCATTGCGCTGCAAGCGCTTATTCGGGTGTCCTTCACCCGCAGACCATGCCTGGTTCATGCCCGCGCACCCCAAGTGTGGAAGTCATGGTTGTATTTCAACCAGCCAGCACAACCAGTCTGGAAGTCATGGTTGCCTTTTATCCATGCAGCACAACCGTTGTGCTGCAAGCCCGCTTGCGGGTGTCCTTCACCCGCATACAATGCCTTGTTCATGTCAGTGCACCCTTGTTGTTGAAGTCATGGCTGCCTTTTATCCATCCAGCACAACCAGTAAGCTGGAAGCCCTCTTGGGTGTGTCTTCCCATCGGATACCATGCCTGGTTCATGCCCGCGCCTGCTAAGTTTGGAAGTCATGGTTGTCATTCATACAGCCAGCACAACTCTTGCGCTGGAAGCCTGCTTGCGGGTGTCCTTCACCCGCATGCCATGCCTGGTTCACCCTAAGTGTGGAAGTCATGGTTGCCTTTCATCGATCCATTACAACCATTGCGCTGCAAGCGCTTATTCGGGTGTCCTTCACCCGCAGACCATGCCTGGTTCATGCCCGCGCACTCCAAGTGTGGAAGTCATGGTTGTATTTCAACCATCCAGCACAACCAGTGTGTAATTCATGGTTGCCTTTCATCCACTCAGCACAACCGTTGCGCTGCAAGCCCGCTTGTGGGTGTCCTTCACCCGCATACCATGCCTGGTTCATGTCCGTGCACCCTAAGTGTGGAAGTCATGGTTGCCTTTCATCTATCTAGCACAACCATTGCGCTGCAATCCCGCATGCGGGTGTCCTTCAGCCGCATAACATGCCTGGTTCATGACCGAGCACCCTAAGTATGGAAGTCATGGTTGTCATTCATCCAGCCAGCACAACCAGTGCGCTGGAAGCCTGCTTGAAGGTGTCCTTCACACGCATACCATACCTGGTTCATGCCTATGCACCTTAAGTGTGGAAGTCATGGTTGTCATTCATATAGCAGGCCCAACCAGTGTGGAATTCATGGTTGCCTTTTATCCATTCAGCACAACCGTTGCGCTGCAAGCCCGCTTGTGGGTGTCCTTCACCCGCATACCATGCCTGGTTCATGTCCGTGCACCCTCAGTCTGGAAGTCATGGTTGTCATTCATCCATCCAGCACAACCAGTGTGTAATTCATGGTTGCCTTTCATCCACTCAGCACAACCGTTGCGCTGCAAGCCCGCTTGTGGGTGTCCTTCACCCGCATACCATGCCTGGTTCATGTCCGTGCACCCTAAGTGTGGAAGTCATGGTTGTCATTCATATAGCAGGCCCAACCAGTGTGGAATTCATGGTTGCCTTTTATCCATTCAGCACAACCGTTGCGCTGCAAGCCCGCTTGTGGGTGTCCTTCACCCGCATACCATGCCTGGTTCATGTCCGTGCACCCAAAGTCTGGAAGTCATGGTTGTCATTCATCCATCCAGCACAACCAGTGTGGAATTCATGGTTGCCTTTCATCCATTCAGCACAACCGTTGCGCTGCAAGCCCGCTTGTGGGTGTCCTTCACCCGCATACCATGCCTGGTTCATGTCCGTGCACCCTAATTGTGGCAGTCATGGTTGCCTTTCATCGATCTAGCACAACCATTTCGCTACAATCCCGCATGCGGGTGTCCTTCAGCCGCATACCATGCCTGGTTCATGACCGCGCACCCTAAGTATGGAAGTCATGGTTGTCATTCATCCAGCCAGCACAACCAGTGCGGAAGTCACGGTTGTCATTCATCCAGGCAACCCAAGTATTGCGCTGGAAGCCCTCTTTGGGGTGTCCTTAACGTGCAGACCATACCTGGTTCATGACCGCGCACCCTAAGTATGGAAGTCATGGTTGCCATTCATCCAGCCATCACAACCAGTGCGCTGGAAGCCTGCTTGCGGGTGTCCTTCACCCGCATACCATACCTGGTTCATGCCCGCGCACCTTAAGTGTGGAATTCATGGTTGTGATTCATCTAGCGAGCACAACCAGTGTGGAAGTCACGTTTGTCATTCATCCAGCCAGCACAACCATTGCGCTGCAAGCCTGCTTGCGGGTGTCCTTCACCCGCATACCATGCGTGGTTCATGTCCGTGCACACTAAGTGTGGAAGTCATGGTTGTCATTCATCCAGCCAGCACAACAAGTGTGCTGCAAGCCCGCTTGCGGGTGTCCTTCACCTGCATACCATGCCTGGTTCATGTCCATGCACCCTAATTGTGGAAGTCATGGTTGCCTTTCATCCATCCAGCACAACAAGTGCGCTGGTAGCCTTCTTGGTTGGTGGCTTTATAAAAAGACATTCCGCTGCTTGCCGAACACGAGGAAAACGGGAAGATGGGGCGGTATTGGGAGGAGGATGAGGACTGGGCGGACGCCCAGTACAGGAGGCGCCGCAGGCCTACACGAGGCTTCTGGGAGCGCGATGGCGTGGCACAGGGGTGGGTCGATGTCCGCAGGCACACACACACACACACCATTCCAGCCCTCACCCGAAATCGCCCCTCCGCGCGCACAGGGACGAGGGGGAACGCGAAATCTCATGTCTTCTTTGTCTTACAGGCCCGAACGGAGACATCTCCTGGGGGCCAATGAATCACAGACCTTGAGGACAGGGAGACAGACTAAATTACATGTATGTGTAAAAAAGGGTCTTTGCGTCAATGCATGTTTTCTTGGTTATGTGTGTGTATATATAAATATATATGTAAACCCTGATACTCATACGTGCTTGCGCGGCAAAACGGCAACACAGGAGTTATTTAGACAGCCAGGGTTTTAAACATCATTTGTACAATGTTTAAAATTTTGTATACATTGTAGAAGTGCTTCCTACGGGATGCCGTGATTTCATTGCCCCGTCTAGGACCTACTGTGGTGTTTGTCTTCACTCGCGCCTTTGGTGGAAAAAAAAAAAGCGATGCTTCGAGGCTGGCAGTACCTCTGCAGACCCACCTGATGGCGACTGTGGGAAGGATGCCGAGAGGGACGAGAGAGGAAAAACTCCGTCAGGAGGGGTCAGGATTTCCTGAATGGAGGACCCGTCCGGAACAATGGGCATGCATCTGCGAGGAGGTACTTCTCTGCTGCAAAGGGTTTTTGGGCCTCGGATGAAAAAAAAAAGAAATCCGCGTTAGTAGCAGCCACCGGGTGCATGTAAGTGGGGGGACCGGAATCTGGCCACCTGCCCTGATTTGTGTTTAAAATGATGAGCAATATCAATGTTTAGAAAGTTAGCAGTGTGCTTCCGTATTGATAGAGGCTAAGCATATAGCCTAAACGTTGACGTATAGCACACATAGAACGTGTTGGCTAACATACACAGACTGATTTCATTGTTAGAAACCTGATGTAATGTTTTTATATAAGTTTATGAAACAAGTGTATATATATAAAACGATGGTTGTTCATGAAGACAAGAAACGTTCTTGAACACTTTATTAGGACACCTGGACTGTACAGAATAGACTTTGTATAATAGGCACAACAGGTGCCTTCATAAAAATTATAAAAAGACATTCCGCTGCTTGCCAAACACGAGGAAAACGGGAAGATGGGGCGGTATTTCGAGGATGACGAGGACTGGGCGCACGCCCGGTACAGGAGGCGCCACAGGCTGACATGAGGCTTCTGGGAGCGCGATGGCGTGGCACAGGGGTGGGTCGATGTCCGCAGGCACACACACACAACATTCCAGCCCTCACCCGAAATCGCCCCTCCGCGCGCACGGGGACGAGGGGGAACGCGAAATCTCATGTCTTCTTTGTCTTACAGGCCCGAACGGAGACATCTCCTGGGGGCCAATGAATCACAGACCTTGAGAATGGGGAGACAGACTAAATTCCATATATGTGTATGAAAGGGTCTATGCATCAATGCATGTTTCCTTGGTTATGTGTGTGTGTGTGTATATATATAAACCCTGATACTCATACGTGCTTGCACGGCAACACAGGAGTTATTTAGACAGCCAGGGTTTTAAATATCATTTGTACATTGAAATATTGTATATATCGTAGGAGTGCTTCCTACGGGATGCCGTGATTTCATAGCCCTGTCTAGGACCTACTGTGGTGTTTGTCTTCACTCGTGCCTGCGGTGGAACAAAAAAAAGCGATGCTTCGAGGCTGGCAGTACCTCTGCAGACCCACCAGATGGAGACTGTGGGAATGATGCCGAGCAGGACGAGAGAGGAAGAACTTCGTCCGGAGGGGTCAGGGCTTCCTGTATGGAGGATCCTTCCACAATGCGCATGCGAGGAGGTACTTCTCTGCTGCAAAGGGTTTTTGGGGCTCGGATGAAAAAAAAGAAATCCGCGTTAGTAGCAGCCACCGGGTGCATGTAAGTCGGTGGACCGGAATCTGGCCACCTGCCCTGATTTGTGTTTAACATGATTAGCAATATCAATGTTTAGAAAGTTCGCAGTGTTCTTCCGTATTGACAGAGGCTCAGCATATAGCCCAAACGTTGTCGTATAGCACACATAGAACGCGTTGGCTAACATACACAAACTGATTTCACTGTTAGAAACCTGATGTAATGTTTGTATAAATTTATGAAACAAGTGTGTATATATAAAACGATGGTTGTTCATGAAGAAGAAATGATATTGAACCACTTGATTAGGACACCTGGACTGTACAGAAGAGACTGTATCATAGGCACAACAGGTGCCTTTATAAAAATTATAAAAAGACATTTCGCTGCTCGCCGAACACGAGAAAACGGGAAGATGGGGCGGTATTGGGAGGGTGAACGAGGACTGGGCGACGCCCGGTACAGGAGGCGCCGCAGGCCTACACGAGGCTTCTGGGGGCACGATGGCGTGGCGCAGGGGTGGGTCGATGTCCGCAGGCACACACACACACACACACACCCCACACACACACACACACACACACCACACGCATTTCAGCCCTAACTGAAATCTCCCCTCCGCGCGCACAGGGAGGAGGGGGAAAGCGAATCTTCATGTCTTCTTTGTCTTATAGGCCCGAACGGAAACATTTCCTGGGTGCCAGTGAATCACAGACCTTGAGGCCAGGGAGACAGCTAAACTACATATTGTGTATAAAAGGGTCTCTGCGTCAATGCATGTTTTCTTGTTATGTGTGTGTATATATAAATAAATAAATAATATATATATTTATATATTATATATGTATATATATATATATATATATATATATATAATATATATAATATATAAACCTGATACTCATACGTGCTTGTGTGGCAAAACGGCAACACAGGAGTTATTTAGACAACCAGGGTTTTAAACATCATTTGTACAATGTTTAAAATTTTGTATACATTGTAGAAGTGCTTCCTACGGGATGCCGTGATTTCATTGCCCCGTCTAGGACCTACTGTGGTGTTTGTCTTCACAAGAGCCTGCGGTGGAAAAAAAAAAAAAAGTGATGCTTCGAGGCTGGCAGTACCTCTGCAGACCCACCAGATGGCGACTGTGGGAAGGATGCCGAGCAGGACGAGAGAGGAAGAACTCCGTCAGGAAGGGTCAGGGCTTCCTGTCTGGACGACCCGTCCGGAACAATGCGCATTGCGAGGAGGTACTTCTCTGCTGCAAAGGGTTTTTGGGGCTCGGATGAAAAAAAAGAAATCCGCGTTAGGAGCAGCCACCGGGTGCATGTAAGTCGGTGGACCGGAATTCGGACACCTGCCCTGATTTGTGTTTCACATGATTAGCAATATCAATGTTTAGAAAGTTAGCAGTGTGCTTCCGTATTGATAGAGGCTCAGCATATAGCCTCAACGTTGACGTATAGAACGCATTGGCTAACAAACACAGACTGATTTCACTTTTAGAAACCTGATGTAATGTTTGTATAAATTTATGAAACAAGTGTGTATATATAAAACGATGGTTGTTCATGAAGACAAGAAACGTTCTTGAACACTTTATTAGGACACCTGGACTGTACAGAATAGACTTTGTATATAGGCACAACAGGTGCCTTTATAAAAATTATAAAAAGACATTCCGCTGCTTGCCAACACGAGGAAAAGGGGAAGATGGGGCGGTATTGGGAGGATTATGAGGACTGGGCGGACGCCCGGTACAGGGGGGCCCGCAGGCCTACACGAGGCTTTCTGGGGCGCGATGGCGTGGCGCAGGGTGTGTCGATGTCCGCAGGGACACACACACACCATTCCAGCCCTCACCCGAAATCGCCCCTCCGCCGTCACGGGACGAGGGGGAACGCGAAATCTCTCATGTCTTCTTTGTCTTACAGGCCCGAACGGAGACATCTCCTGGAAGCCAATGAATCACAGACCTTGACACAGGGAGACAGACTAAATTACATATATGTGTAAAAAAGGGTCTATGCGTCAATGCATGTTTTCTTGGTTATGTGTGTGTATATATAAATATATATATATATATATATATATAAACCCTGAGACTCATACGTGCTTGCGCGGCAAAACGGCAACACAGGAGTTATTTAGACAGCCAGGGTTTTAAACATCATTTGTACAATGTTTAAAATTTTGTATACATTGTAGAAGTGCTTCCTACGGGTTGCCGTGTTTTCCTTGCCCCGTCTAGGACTACTGTGGTGTTTGTCTTCACAAGAGCCTGCGGTGGAAAAAAAAAAAAAAAAATTGATGCTGTCGGGGTCGTGGGCAGTACCTCTGCAGACCCACCAGATGGCGACTGTGGGAAGGATGCCGAGCAGGACAAGAGAGGAAGAACTCCGTCAGGAGGGGTCAAGGGCTTCCTGTATGGAGGAACCGTCCGGAACAATGCGCATGCGAGGAGGTACTTCTCTGCTGCAAAGGGTTTTGGGGCTCGGATGAAAAAAAAGAAATCCGCGTTAGGAGCAGCCACCGGGTGCATGTAAGTCGGTGGACCGGAATCCGGACACCTGCCCTGATTTGTGTTTAACATGATTAGCAATATCAATGTTTAGAAAGTTCGCAGTGTGCTTCCGTATTGACAGAGGCTCATCATATAGCCTAAACGTTGACGTATAGAACGCATTGGCTAACAAACACAGACTGATTTCACTTTTAGAAACCTGATGTAATGTTTGTATAAATTTATGAAACAAGTGTGTATATATAAAACGATGGTTGTTCATGAAGACAAGAAACATTCTTGAACACTTTATTAGGACACCTGGACTGTACAGAATAGACTTTGTATAATAGGCACAACAGGTGCCTTTATAAAAATTATAAAAAGACATTCCGCTGCTTGCCAAACACGAGGAAAACGGGAAGATGAGGCGGTATTGGGAGGATGATGAGGACTGGGCAGACGCCCGGTACAGGGGGCGCCGCAGGCCTACACGAGGCTTCTGGGGGCGCGATGGCGTGGCGCAGGGGTGGGTCGATGTCCGCAGGCACACACAAACCATTCCAGCCCTCACCCGAAATCGCCCCTCCGCGCGCACGGGGACGAGGGGGAACGCGAAATCTCATGTCATCTTTGTCTTACAGGCCCGAACGGAGACATCTCCTGGAGGCCAATGAATCACAGACCTTGACACCAGGGAGACAGACTAAATTACATATATGTGTAAAAAAGGGTCTATGCGTCAATGCATGTTTTCTTGGTTATGTGTGTGTGTGTGTATATATATATTATATATATAATATATTATATATATAAATATATAATATATATATATATATATATATATATATATAAACCCTGAGACTCATACGTGCTTGCGCGGCAAAACGGCAACACAGGAGTTATTTAGACAGCCAGGGTTTTAAACAACATTTGTACAATGTTTAAAATTTTGTATACATTGTAGAAGTGCTTCCTACGGGTTGCCGTGATTTCCTTGCCCCGTCTCGGACCTACTGTGGTGTTTGTCTTCACAAGAGCCTGCGGTGGAAAAAAAAAAAAAAGTGATGCTTCGAGGCTGGCAGTACCTCTGCAGACCCACCAGATGGCGACTGTGGGAAGGATGCCGAGCAGGACAAGAGAGGAAAAACTCCGTCAGGAGGGGTCAGGGCTTCCTGTATGGAGGACCCGTCCGGAACAATGCGCATGCGAGGAGGTACTTCTCTGCTGCAAAGGGTTTTTGGGCCTCGGATATAAAAAAAAAAAGAAATCCGCGTTAGTAGCAGCCACTGGGTGCATGTAAGTCGGTGGACCGGAATCTGGCCACCTGCCCTGATTTGTGTTTAACATGATTAGCAATATCAATGTTTAGAAAGTTCGCAGTGTGCTTCCGTATTGACAGAGGCTCATCATATAGCCTAAACGTTGACGTATAGCACACATAGAACGCGTTGGCTAACATACACAGACTGATTTCATTGTTAGAAACCTGATGTAATGTTTGTATAAATTTATGAAACAAGTGTGTATATATAAAACGATGGTTGTTCATGAAGACAAGAAACGTTCTTGAACACTTTATTAGGACACCTGGACTGTACAGAATATACTTTGTATAATAGGCACAACAGGTGCCTTTATAAAAATTATAAAAAGACATTCCGCTGCTTGCCAAACACGAGGAAAACGGGAGATGAGGCGGTATTGGAAGGAGGAGGATGATGAGGACTGGGCGGACGCCCGGTACAGGGGGCGCCGCAGGCCTACACGAGGCTTCTGGGGGCGCGATGGCGTGGCGCAGGGGTGGGTCGATGTCCGCAGGCACACACACACCATTCCAGCCCTCACCCGAAATCGCCCCTCCGCGCGCACGGGGACGAGGGGGAACGCGAAATCTCATGTCTTCTTTGTCTTACAGGCCCGAACGGAGACATCCTCCTGGAGGCCATGATTACAGGACCGTGAGGCCAGGGCGACCAGACTAAATACTCTATGTGTAAAAAAGGCCTATGCGTCAATGCATGTTTTCTTGGTTTATGTAGTGTGTATATATCTATATATATATTATTATATATATATATATAAATATAATATATCTAATGAATATAATATAGGATATATAAAGCCCTGAGACTCATACGTGCTTGCGCTGCAAAACGGTCAACACAGGAGTTATTTAGACAGTCAGGGTTTTAAACATCATTTTTGTACAATGTTTAAAATTTTGTATACATTGTAGAAGGCTTCCTACGGTTGCCGTGATTTCCTTCCTTGCCCCGTCTAGGACCTACTGGTGTTTGTCTTCACAAGAGCCTCGGTGGAAAAAAAAAAAAAAAAGTGATGCTTCGAGGCTGGTTGTACCTCTGCCAGACCCGCCACCAGATGGGACTGTGGGGGAAGGAATGCCGAGCATTACCCAGAGAGGAAAAACTCTCCCTTCAGGATGGGTCAGGACGTCCTAGTATGGAGGACCCGTCCGGACAATGCGCATGCTAAAGAGGTACTTTCTTGTCTCTGCTGCAAGGGGTTTTTGGGCCTCGATTATAAAAAAAAGAAATCCGCGTTAGTAAGCAGCCACCCCGGGTGCATGTATTGTTGACCGGAGATCCCTGGCCACCCTGCCCGGTTTTGTGTTTAACATGATTAGCATATCAATATTTAGAAAGTTCCAGTGGTGCTTCTGTATTGACAGAGGCTCCACATAGAGCCTAAACGTTGACGTCATATCTCAACACAGAACGCATTGGCGAACAACACAACCTGATTTCATTGTTAAAACCTCAATGTAATGTTTTAATATAAGTTTATGAAACAAGTTGTATATATAAAACGATGGTTGTTCATGAGACCAGAAACGTTTCCTTGACACTTTATGAGGACACCTGGACTGTACAGAATAGACTTTGTATAATAGGCACAACAGGTGCCTTATAAAAATTATAAAATACCATTTCGCTGCTTGCCAACACGAGGAAAATGGGAAGATGAGGCGGTATTGGGAGGATTATGGAGGACTGGGGGACGCCCGGTACTGGGCGCCGCATGCCTAACACGAGCTTCTGGGGGCGCGATTGGCGTGGGCAGTGGTGGGTCAATGTCCCGCAGGCACACACACACCATTCCAGCCCTCACCCTAAATCGCCCCTCCGCGCGCACGGGGACGAGGGGGAACGCGAAATCTCATGTCTTCTTTGTCTTACAGGCCCGAAAACGGAGCATCTCCTGGAGGCCAATGAATCACAGACCTTGACACCAGGGAGACAGACTAAATTACATATATGTGTACAAAAAGGGTCTATGCGTCAATGCATGTTTTCTTGGTTATGTGTGTGTATATATATATATATATATATATATAGATATATATATAATATATATACCCTGGTACTCATACGTGCTTGCGCGGCAAAACGGCAACACAGAGTTGATTTAGACAACAGGGTTTTAAACATCATTTGTACAATGTTTAAAATTTTGTATACATTGTAGAAGTGCTTTCCTCGGGATGCCGTGATTTCATTGCATTGCCGTCTAGGACCTACTGTGGTGTTTGTCTCACAAGAGCCTGCGGTGGAAAAAAAAAAAAAAAGTGATGCTTCGGGCTGGCAGTACCTCTGCAGACCCACCAGATGGCGACTGTGTGAAATGATGCCGCAGAGACGAGAGAGGAAAAACTCCGTCGGAGGGTCAGGGCTTCCTGTCTGGACGACCCGTCCGAACAATGCGCATGCGAGGAGGTACTTCTTCTCTGCTGCAAAGGGTTTTTGGGGCACGGATGAAAAAAGAAAGTCCGCGTTAGGCAGCCACCGGGTGCATGTAAGTCGGTGGACCGAATTCGGACACCTGCCCTGATTTGTGTTCACATGATTAGCAATATCAATGTTTAGAAATTAGCAGTGTGCTTCCGTATTGATGAGGCTAAGCATATAGGCTAAACGTTGACGTAAGAACGCATTGGCTAACAAACACAGACTGATTTCACTTTTAGAAACCTGATGTAATGTTTGTATAAATTTATGAAACAGTGGGTGTTATATAAAACGATGGTTGTTCATGAAGACAAGAACGTTCTTGAACACTTTATTAGGACACCTGGACTGTACAGAGAGACTTTGTATAATAGGCACAACAGGTGCCTTTATAAAAATTATAAAAAGACATTCCCGCTTTGCCAAACCGAGGAAAACGGAAGATGAGGCGGTATTGGGAGGATGTTAGGGGACTGGGCGTACGCCCGGTACAGGGGGCGCCGCAGGCCTACACGAGGCTTCTGGTGGCAGCGATGGCGTGGCCGCGGGGTGGGTCGATTCCGCAGCACACAACACACACCATTCCAGCCCTCACCCTAAATCGCCCCTCCGCGCGCACGTGCGAGGGGGAACGCGAAATCTCATGTCTTCTTTGTCTTACAGGCCCGAACGGAACATCTCCTGGAGGCCAATGAATCACAGACCTTGAGGCCAGGAGACAGACGAAATTACATATATGTGTAAAAAAGGGTCTATGCGTCAATGCATGTTTTCTTGGTTATGTGTATATATATATATATATATATATATATTATATAAACCCGGAGACTCATACTGCTTGCGCGGCAAAACGGCAACACAGGAGTTATTTAGACAGCCAGGGTTTTAAACATCATTTGGTACAATGTTTAAAATTTTGTATACATTGTAGAAGTGCTTCCTACGGTTCCCGTGATTTTCCTTGCCCCGTCTAGGACCTACTGTGGTGTGTTTGTCTTCACAAGAGCCTGCTGTGGAAAAAAAAAAAAAAAGTGATGCTTCGAGGCTGGCAGTTCCTCTGCAGACCCACCAGATGGCGACTGTGGGAAGGATGCCGAGCAGGACAAGAGAGGAAACCTCCGTCAGGAGGTCAGGGCTTCCTGTATGGAGGACCCGTCCGGAACAATGCGCATGCGAGGAGGTACTTCTCTGCTGCAAAGGTTTTTGGGCCTCGATATAAAAAAAAGAAATCCGCGTTAGTAGCAGCCACCGGGTGCATGTAGTCTGGTGGACCGGAATCCGGCCACTTGCCCTGATTTGTGTTTAACATGATTAGCAATATCAATGTTTAGAAAGTTTGCAGTGTGCTTCAGTATTGACAGAGGCTCAGCATATAGCCTAAACGTTGACGTATAGCACACATAGAACGCGTTGGCTAACATACAAAGACTGATTTCACTGTTAGAAACCTGATGTAATGTTTGGTATAAATTTATGAAACAAGTGTGTATATATAAAACGATGGTTGTTCATGAAGACAAGAACGTTCTTGAACACTTTATTAGACACCTGGACTTGTACAGATAGACTTTGTATAAAGGCACAACGGTGCCTTTATAAAAATTATAAAAGACATTCCTCCTGCTTGCCAACACGAGGAAAATGGAAGATGGGGCGGTATTGGGAGGATGATGAGGACTGGGCGGGCGGACGCCCGGTACAGGGGGCGCCGCAGGCCTACACGAGGCTTGGGGGGCTGGTGGCGCGATGGGCTGGCGCAGGGTGGGTCGATGTCCGCAGGCACACACACACACCATTCCAGCCCCCACCCGAAATCGCCCCTCCGCGCGCACGGGGACGAGGGGGAACGCGAAATCTCATGTCTTCTTTGTCTTACAGGCCCGAACGGAGACATCTCCTGGGGCCAATGAATCACAGACCTTGAGGCCAGGGAGACAGACTAAATTACATATATGTGTAAAAAAGGGTCTATGCATCACTGCATGTTTTCTTGGTTATGTGTGTGTATATATAAATCTATATATATATATATATATATATATCTATATATATAAACCCTGATACTCATACGTGCTTGCGCGCAAAACGGCAACACAGGAGTTATTTAGACAGCTAGGGTTTTAAACATCATTTGTACAATGTTTAAAATTTTGTATACATTGTAGAAGTGCTTCCTACGGGATGCCGTGATTTTTGCATGCACCGTCTAGGACCTACTGTGGTGTTTGTCTTCACTCGTGCCTGCGGTGGAAAAAAAAAAAATGATGCTTCGAGGCTGGCAGTACCCCCCTGCAGACCCACCAGATGGAGACTGTGGGAAGGATGCCGAGCAGGACGAGAGAGGAAAGAACTCTCCGTAGGAGGGGTCAGGATTCCTGTATGGAGGACCCGTCCGGAACAATGTGCATGAGGAGGTACTTCTCTGCTGCAAAGGTTTTTGGGCCTCGGATGAAAAAAAAGAATTCCACGTTAGGAGCAGCCACCGGTGCATGTAAGTCGGTGGACCGGAATCCGGCCACCTGCCCTGTTTGTGTTTAACATGATTAGCATATCAATGTTTGGAACGTTAGCAGTGTGCTTCCGTATTGATAGAAGCTAAGCATATAGCCTAACCGTTGACGTATAGCACACATAGAACGCATTGGCTAACATACACAGACTGATTTCACTGTTAGAAACCTGATGTAATGTTTGTATCAATTTATGAAACAAGTGTATGTAGAAATAACGATGGTTGTTCATGAAGACAAGAAACGTTCTTGAACACTTTATTAGGACACCTGGACTGTACAAATAGACTTTGTATAATAGGCACAACAGTGCCTTTAATAAAAATTATAAAAAGACATTCCGCTGCTTGCCGAACACGAGGAAACGGAAGATGGGGTGGTATTGGGAGGATGATGAGGACTGGGCGGACGCCCAGTACAGGAGGCGCCGCAGGCCTACACGAGGCTTCTGGGAGCGCGATGGCGTGGCACAGGGGTGGGTCGATGTCCGCAGGCACACACACCATTCCAGCCCTCACCCGAAATCGCCCCTCCGCGCGCACGGGGACGAGGGGGAACGCGAAATCTCATGTCTTCTTTGTCTTACAGGTCCGAATGGAGACATCTCCTAGGGGCCAATGAATCGCAGACCTTGAGGCCAGGGAGACAGACTTCTTCTTCTTCTTTTCCTTTCGGCTTGTCCCGTTAGGGGTCGCCACAGCATGTCATTTTTTGCCATCTTAGCCTATCTCCTGCATCTTCCGCTCTAACCCCAACTGCCCTCATGTCTTCCCTCACCACATCCATAAACCTTCTCTTTGGTCTTCCTCTCGCTCTTTTGCCTGGGAGCTCCATGCTCAGCATCCTTCTACCAATATACTCACTCTCTCGCCTCTGAACATGTCCAAACCATCGAAGTCTGCTCTCTCGAATCTTGTCTCCAAAACATCCAGCTTTGGCTGTCCCTCTAATGAGCTCATTTCTAATCCTATCCAACCTGGTCACTCCGAGCGAGAACCTCAACATCTTCATTTCTGCCACCTCGAGTTCTGCTTCCTGTTGTTTCTTCAGTGCCACCGTCTCTAATCCGTACATCATGGCCGGCCTCACCACTGTTTTGTAAACTTTGCCCTTCATCCTAGCAGACACCTTTCGCCAGCTTGTTCCAACCTGCTTGGACCCGTTTCTTCACTTCCTGACCACACTCTCCATTGCTTGTATTTGTTGACCCAAGTATTTGAAGTCGTCGACCCTCGCTATCTCTTCTCCCTGTGCCTCCCTCTTCCCCCTCTACCCCTCTACTTTTCTCATTCACGCACATATATTCTGTTTTACTTCGGCTAATCTTCATTCCTCTCCTTTCCAGTGCATGTCTCCATCTTTCCAATTGTTCCTCCTCTGCATGCCCCTGCTTTCACTGCATATGACAATCTCTGCGAACATCATGGTCCAAGGGGATTCCAGTCTAACCTCATCTGTCAGCCTATCCATTACCACTGCAAACAGGAAGGGGCTCAGAGCTGATCCCTGATGCAGTCCCACCTCCACCTTAAATTCCTCTGTCACACCTAAGGCCACCTCACCATTGTTTGCTGCCATCATACATGTCCTGTACTATTTTAACATACTTCTCTGCCACACCAGACTTACGCATGCAGTACTACAGTTCCTCTCTTGGTACTCTGTCATAGGCTTTCTCTAGATCCACAAAGACACAATGTAGCTCCTTCTGACCTTCTCTGTACTTTTCCACGAGCATCCTCAAGGCAAATAATGCATCTGTGGTACTCTTTCTAGGCATGAAACCATACTGTTGCTCGCAGATACTTACTTCTGTCCTGAGTCTAGCCTCCACTACTCTTTCCCATAACTTCATTGTGTGGCTCATCAACTTTATTCCTCTATAGTTCCCACAGCTCTGAACATCCCCTTTGTTCTTAAAAATGGGAACTAGAACACTTTTCCTCCATTCTTCAGGCATCTTTTCGCCCGCTAGTATTCTGTTGAATAAGTTGGTCAAAAACTCCACAGCCATCTCTCCAAATTGCTTCCATACCTCTACCGGTATGTCATCAGGACCAACTGCCTTTCCAGTTTTCATCCTTTGTAGTGCCTTTCTGACTGACCCCCCTTAGTAATCATTTCCACTTCCTGGTCCTTCACTCTTGCCTCTTCAACTCTTCCTTCTCTCTCATTTTCTTCATTCATCAACTTCTCAAAGTATTCTTTCCATCTATTAGTACACTACCGGCACCAGTCAACACATTTCCATCTTTATCCTTAATCACCCTGACCTGACCTGCTGCCATCCTTCCCATCTCTATCCCTCTGTCTGGCCAACCTGTAGAGATCCTTTCTCCTTCTTTCGTGCCCAACCTGGTGTACATGTCTTCATATGCCTCTTGTTTAGCCTTTGCCACCTCTACCTTTGCCCTACGTCGCATCTCGATGTACTCCTTTCGCCCTCCTCAGTCCTCTCAGTCAGTATCCCACTTCTTCTTCGCTAATCTCTTTCCTTGTATGACTCCCTGTATTTTGGGGTTCCACCACCAAGTCTCCTTCTCCCCTTTCCTACCAGATGACACACCAAGTACTCTCCTGCCTGTCTCTCTCTGATCACCTTGGCTGTCGTCGTCCAGTCTTCCGGGAGCTTTTCGGTTGTCCCATCGAGAGCCTGTCTCACCTCTTTCCGGAAGGCCGCACAACATTCTTCCTTTTTCAGCTTCCACCACATGGTTCTCTGCTCTACCTTTGTCTTCTTAATCTTCCTACCCACCACCAGAATCATCCTACATACTACCATCCTATGCTGTCGAGCTACACTCTCCCCTACCACTACTTTACAGTCATAACCTCCTTCAGATTACATCGTCTG
The DNA here is from genome assembly GCF_019802595.1 of Syngnathoides biaculeatus. NCBI lineage: Eukaryota > Metazoa > Chordata > Actinopteri > Syngnathiformes > Syngnathidae > Syngnathoides > Syngnathoides biaculeatus. Next base: position 39,420 of record NW_026907535.1, read on the forward strand.
CACAAAATATATCTACCTGCGTGGTTCTACCTCCGGTCTTGTAGGTCACTATATGTTCCTCCCTCTTCTGGAAATAAGTGTTCACTACAGCCATCTCCATCCTTTTTGCAAAGTCCACCACCATCTGCCCTTCAAAGTTCCTTTTCCTGGATGCCGTACTTACCCATCACTTCTTCATCGCCCCTGTTTCCTTTACCAATATGTCCATTACAATCTGCACCAATCACAACTCTCTCGCTGTCTGGATGCTCAGAACTACTTCATCTAGTTCCTTCCAGAATTTCTCTTTCAACTCTAGGTCACATCCTACCTGTGGTGCATAGCCGCTAACCACATTATACATAACACCCTCAATTACAAATTTTAGTCTCATCACTCGATCTGATACTCTTTTCACCTCCAAGACATTCTTAGCCAGCTCTTCCTTTAAAATAACCCCTACTCCATTTCTCTTACCATCTACTCCGTGGTAGAATAATTTAAACCCTGCTCCCAAACTTCTAGCCTTACTACCTTTCCACCTGCTCTCTTGGATGCACAGAATATCAACCTTTCTCCTAATCATCATGTCAACCAACTCCTGTGCTTTTCCTGTCATAGTCCCAACATTCAAAGTCCCTACACTCAGTTGTAGGCTCTGTGCATTCCTCTTTTCCTTCTGACGCTGGATCCGGTTACCTCCTCTTCTTTGTCTTCGACCCACAGTAGCTGAATTTCCACCGACGCCCTGCAGGTTAGCAGTGCCGGGGGCGGGCGTTGTTAACCCGGGCCACGACTGATCCGGTATGGGATTCTTTAGATGAACGCTCATATTTGTTTGGCACAGTTTTTACGCCGGATGCCCTTCCTGACACAACCCTCTGCATTTATCCGGGCTTGGGACCGGCCTACAGATTGCATTGGTTTGTGCCCCCATAGGGCTGCATTGCCAGGGAGACAGACTAAATTACATATATGTGTAAAAAAGTGTCTATGCATCAATGCATGTTTTTCCTTTGGTGTATGTGTGGTATATATATATATATATATATATATATATATATATATATATATATATATATATATATATATATATATAGATACTCCTTGATACTCATACGTGCTTGCGCAGCAAAACGGCAACACAGGAGTTATTTAGACAGCCAGGGTTTTAAACATCATTTGTACATTGTTTGAAATATAGTATATATTGTAGGAGTGCTTCCTACGGGATGCCGTGATTTCCTTTCCCCGTCTTGGACCTCCTGTGGTGTTTGTCTTCACCCGCGCCTGCGGTGGGGAAAAACAAAAAAGCGATGCTTCGAGTCTGGCAGTACCTCTGCAGACTCACCAGATGGCGACTGTGGGAAGGATGCCGAGCAGGACGAGAGAGGATGAACTCCGTCAGGAGGGGTCAGGGCTTCCTGTATGGAGGCCCCGTCCGGAACAATGCGCATGCGAGGAGGTACTTCTCTGCTGCAAAGGGTTTTTGGGCCTCGGATGAAAAAAAAAAGAAATCCGCGTTAGTAGCAGCCACCGGGTGCATGTAAGTGGGTGGACCGGAATCCGGACACCTGCCCTGATTTGTGTTTAAAATGATTAGCAATATCAATGTTTAGAAAGTTAGCAGTGTGCTTCCGTATTGATAGAGGCTAAGCATATAGCCTAAACGTTGACGTATAGCACACATAGAACGCATTGGCTAACATACACAGACTGATTTCACTGTTAGAAACCTGATGTAATGTTTGTATCAATTTATGAAACAAGTGTATGTAGAAATAAAACGATGGTTGTTCATGAAGACAAGAAACGTTCTTGAACACTTTATTAGGACACCTGGACTGTACAGAATAGACTGTATCATAGGCACAACAGGTGCCTTTATAAAAATTATAAAAAGACATTCTACTGCTTGCCGAACACGAGGAAAACGGGAAGATGGGGCGGTATTGGGAGGGTGACGAGGACTGGGCGGACGCCCGGTACAGGAGGCGCCGCAGGCCTACACGAGGCTTCTGGGGGCACGATGGCGTGCTGCAGGGTGGGTCGATGTCCGCAGGCACACACGCACACACACACACACACACACACCATTTCAGCCCTAACCCGAAATCGCCCCTCCGCGCGCACAGGGAGGAGGGGGAAAGCGAAATCTCATGTCTTCTTTGTCTTATAGGCCCGAACGGAGACATTTCCTGGGTTCCAGTGAATCACAGACCTTGAGACCAGGGAGACAGACTAAACTGCATATATGTGTATAAAAGGGTCTATGCGTCAATGCATGTTTTCTTGGTTATGTGTGTGTATATATAAATAAATAAATAAATATATATATATATAGATATAGATATATATATATATATATATATATATATATATATATAAACCCTGATACTCATACGTGCTTGCGCGGCAAAACGGCAACACAGGAGTTATTTAGACAGCCAGGGTTTTAAACATCTTTGTACAACTGTTTAAAATTTTGTATACATTGTAGAAGTGCTTCCTACGGGTTGCCGTGATTTCCTGCCCCGTCTAGGACCTACTGTGGTGTTTGTCTTCACTAGAGACTGCGGTGGAAAAAAAAAAAAAGTGATGCTTCGAGGCTGGCAGTACCTCTGCAGACCCACCAGATGGCGGATGTGAGGGAAGGCTGCCGAGCAGGACAAGAGAGGAAAAACTCCGTCAGGAGGGGGTTAGGGCTTCCTGTATGGAGGACCCGTCCGGAACAATACGCATGCGCGGAGGGTACTTCTCTGCTGCAAAGGGTTTTGGGCCTCGGATATAAAAAAAAGAAATCCGGTTAGTAGCAGCCCACCGGTGCATGTAAGTCGCTGGACCGGAATCTGGCCACCTGCCCTGATTTGTGTTTAAACATGATTAGCAATATCAATGTTTAGAAAGTTCGCAGTGTGCTTCCGTATTGATAGAGGCTAAGCATATAGCCTAAACGTTGATGTATAGACACATAGAACGTGTTGCTAACAAACACAGACTGATTTCATGTTAAGAAACCTGATGTAATGTTTTTATATAACTTTATGAAACAAGTTGTATATAAAAACGATGGTTGTTCATGAAGAAGAAACGATCTTGATACACTTGATTAGGACACCTGGCGTACAGAATAGACGGTATCATAGGCACAAACAGGTGCCTTTTATAAAATTATAAAAAGACATTCCGCTGCTTGCCGACACGAGAAAACGGGAAGAATGGGGCGTATTTGGAGGATGATGAGACTGGGCGGACGCCCGGGGTACAGGAGGCGCGCAGGCCTACACGAGGCTTCTGGGGGCGCGGCGATCGCGTGGCGCAGGGTGGGTTGATGTCCGCAGGCACAACACCCACACCATTCAGCCCTCACCCGAAATCGCCCCTCCGCGCGCACGGGGACGTGGGGGAACGCAAAATCTAATGTCTTCTTTGTCTACAGGCCCGAACGGAGACATCTCCTGGAGGCCAATGAATCACAGACCTGAGGGCAGGGAGAACCAGACTAAATTAACATATATGTGTAAAAAAGGGCTATGCGTCAATGCATGTTTTCGTGGTTTATGGGTGTATATTAAATATTATATATATATAAATATATATATATATATATATATATATATATTATATATATATATATAAAAACCCTGAGACTCATAAGTGCTTGCGCGGCCAAAACGGCAACACAGGAGTTTTTAGACAGCCAGGGTTTTTAAACATCATTTGTACAATGTTTAAATTTTGTATACATTGTAGAAGTGCTTCCTACGGGTTTGCCGTGATTTCCTGCCCGTTAGGACTACTGTGGTGTTTGTCTTCACTAGAGCCTGCGGTGGAGAAAAAAAAAGTGATGCTTCGAGGTGGCAGTACCTCTGCAGACCCACCAGATGGCGACTGGGGGAAGGATGCCGAGCAGGACGAGAGAGGAAGAACTCCGTCAGGAGGGGTAAGGGCTTCCTGTAGGAGGGACCTGTCCGGAACAATGCGCATGCGAAGAGGTATTCTCTGCTGCAAAGGTTTTTTGGGCTCTGGATGAAAAAAAAAAGAAATCCGGGAGTAGGAGCCCCACAGGGTGCATGGAAGTCGGTGGACCGGAATCCGGACACCTGCCCTGATTTGTGTTTAACTGATGAGCATATCAATGTTTAGAAATTAGCAGTGTGCTTCCGTATTGATAGAGGCAAGCATATAGGTAAACGTTGACGTATAGCACACATAGAACGGTTGGCTAACATACACGACTGATTTACATTGTTAGAAAACCTGATGTAATGTTTGTAAATTTATGAAACAAGTGTGTATATATAAAACGATGGTTGTTCATGAAGACAAGAAACGTTCGTGAACCACTTTATTAGGACACTGGACTCTGTACAGAATAGACTTTGTATAACAGCACAACAGGTGCCTTTATAAAAATTATAAAAAGGACATTCCGTGCTTGCCAAACACGAGGAAAACGGGAAGATTGGGCTTTGGTATTGGGAGGATGATGAGGAACTGGGGACGCCCGTACAGGAGGTGCCACAGGCCTACACGAGGCTTCTGGGGGCGGCAATGGGGTGGCGCAGGGGTGGGTCGATGTCCGCAGGCACACAAACACCTTCCAGCCTCACCCGAAATCGCCCCTCGCGCGCAAACGGGGACGAGGGGGGAACGCGAAATCTCATGTCTTCTTTGTCTTACAGGCCCGAACGGAGACATCTCCTGGAGGCCAATGAATCACAGACCTGAGGCCAGGTAGACAGATAAATTACATGAATGTGTAAAAAAGGGCCTATGCGTCAATGCATGTTTTCTTGGTTATGTGTGTGTTTTATAAATATATATAATATATATAATAGATATAGATCATATATAATATATATATATATAAACCCTGAGACTCAGTACGGCTGCGTGGCCACAACAAAACGGCAACACAGGATTATTAGACAGCCAGGGTTTTAAACATCATTTGTACAATGTTTAAAATTTTGATACATTGTAGAAGTCCTTCCTACGGGTTGCCTGTTGATTTCCTGGCCCGTTTTTCTTCGGACCTACTGTGGTGTTTGTCTTCACTAGAGCCTGCGGTTGAAAAAAAAAAAAGTGATTGTTCGAGGCTGGCGTACCTTGCAGACCAACCAGATGGCGACTGTGGGAAGGATGCCGGAGCAGGACGAGAGAGGAAGAACTTCGTTCCGGAGGGGTCAGGCTTCCGGTATGGAGGATTCCTTCACAATGCGCATGCGAGGGAGGTAATCTCTGCTGCAGGGTTTTGGGGCTTCGGATGAAAAAAAAAGAAATCCGCGTAGGAGCAGCCACCGGGGTTGCATGTAAGTCGGTGGACCGGAATCCGGACACATGATGATTGTGTTTAAATGATTAGCACTATCAATGTTTAAACGTTAGCAGTGTGCTTCCGTATCGATAGAGGCTAGGCATATAGGCCTAAACGTTGAGTATAGCCAGGACATAGAACGCATTGGCTAAACATTACACAGACTGACTTCACGTTAGAAACCTGATGTAATGTCTGTATAAATTTATGAAACAAGTGTGATTAAAAACGATGGTGTTATGAAGACAAGAAAAACGCTTCTTGAACACTGTATTTAGGGAACCTGGGACTCTACAGAATAGACTTTGTATAAGAGGGCACAACAGGTGCCTTTATAAAACTTAAAAAAAGACATTTCGCTGCTGCCAAAACACGAGGAAGGAAAATGGGAAGAGAGGCGGTATTGGGAGGATGATGAGGACTGGGCGGACAGGCCCGGTACAGGGGGCGCCGGCAGTCCTACACGAGGCTTCTGGTGGCGCGATGGCGGGCGCAGGGGTGGGTCGATTGTCAGCTAGGCACACACACACACCATTCAGCCCTCACCCGAAATCGCCCCTCATGCGCGCACTGGGAGAGGGGAAACGCGAAAATCTCATGTCTTCTTTGTCTTACAGGCCCGAACGGAGACATTCTCCTGGGGGCCAATGAATTTTTCACAGACCCCTGAGGCTGGGAGACAGACTAAATTACATGTATGTGTAAAAAAGGGTATATGTGTCAATGCATGTTCTTGGTTAGTGTGTGTGTATACTAATACTATATATAGAGAGATGACGACGATATGAGAATCTGATAGAGACGCAACCTTAGAGAGAAGAGAGAGCATTCCTCATTTTTCAACTGGCCATCGCTTCTGTTCCCTCCTATTTAGCTATTACTCTCCTCTCCCCCCTCTTCTTCCCGTACCGGCTCTTACCATCTTTCCCTCCCTTTAATGTTATTTCTGTTCATTCCTGCAGGCACACTACACCACTATTTCCCTCCCTATAATAGACCTCTCTCTTTCTATCCCAGTCTTTGTTCACGGAGGGGGATCACTTTACCCTCCCGTGCTAGCTTTTCTACCCTTGACCCTCGCCCGGATTCCCCTGTTATACTCTTACCTCCTCGTTTTTTTCTTCCTTCCCTCCTATTTATATATATATATAGATATAATATAGAATAGATATTAGATATATATATATTATATATATGATATCTATATAATTAAACCCTGAGACTCATACGTGCTTGCGCGGCAAAACGGCAACACAGGAGTTATTTAGACAGCCAGGTTTTTAAACATCATTTGTACAATGTTTAAAATTTTGTATAAATTGTAGAAGTGCTTCCTACGGGTTGCCGTGATTCCTGGCCCCGTCTGGACCTACTGTGGTGTTTTGTCTTACTAGAGCCTGCGGTTGAAAAAAAAAAAAGTGATGCTTCGGGCTGGCCAGTACCTCTGCAGGACCACCAGATGGCGACCTGTGGGAAGGATGCAAGCAGGACGAGAGAGGAAGAAACTTCGTCAGGAGGGGTCAGGGCTTCCTGTATGGAGGATCCGTCCACAATGCGCATGCGAGGAGGGTACTTCTCTGCCTGCAAAGGGTTTTTGGGGCTCGGATGAAAAAAAGAAATCCGGTTAGGAGCAGCACCGGGTGCATGTAGTCGGTGGACCGGAATCGGACACCTGCCCTGATTTGGTTTAACATGATTAGCAATATCAATGTTTAGAAAGTTAGCAGTGTGCTTCCGTATGATAGAGGGCTAAGCATATAGGCTAAACGTTGACGTATAGCACACATAGAACGCATGGCTAACATACAAGACTGATTTCACTGTTAGGAAAAGAACCTATGTAATGTTGTATAAATTTATGAAACAAGGTGTATATATTTAAAACGATGGTTGTTCATGAGACAAGAAACGTTCTTGAACACTTTATTAGGAACCTGGACTCTACAGAATAGACTTTGTATAATAGGCACAACAGGTGCCTTTATAAAAATTATTAAAAAGACATTCCGCTGCTTGCCAAACACGAGGAAAACGGGAAGAGGGGCGGGTATTGGTGAGGATGATGAGGACTGGCGGGCGCCGGTACAGGGGGCCCGCAGAGTCGCCGCAGGCCTACACGAGGAATTTCTGGGGGCGCTGCGATGGCGTGGGGGCGCAGGGGGGGTCGGCCGCGCGGGCACACACACACCATTCGGCCATCACCCGAAATCGCCCCTCCGCCGCGCACGGGACGAGGGGGAACGCAAAATCTCATGTCTTCTTTGTCTTACAGGCCCGAACGGAGACATTCTCTGGAGGCCAAGAATCACAGGACCTTGAGGCCAGGGAGACAGACGAAAATTACATATAGGTGTAAAAAAGGGTCTATGCGTCAATGCATGTTTCTTGGTTATGTGTAATATATATATATATATATATATATAAACCCTGAGACTCATACGTGCTTGCGCGGCCAAAACGGCAACACAGGAGTTATTAGACAGCCAGGGTTTAAAACATCATTTGTACAATGTTTTAAAATTTGTATACATGTAGAAGTGCTTCATACGGGTTGCCGTTGTTTCCTTGCCCGTCTAGGACCTACTGTGGTGTTTGTCTTCACAGAGCCTGGCGGGTGGGGGTGAAAAAAAAAAAAAAAAGTGATGCTTCGAGGCTGGCAGTTCCTCTGCAGACCACCAGATGGCGACTGTGGGAAGGATGCCGAGCAGGACAAGAGAGGGAAAACTCGTCAGGAAGGGTAAGGGCTTCCTGTTAGGGAGGAACCGTCCGGAACAATGCGCATGCGAGGAGGTACTTCTCTGCTGCAAAGGGTTTTGGGCCTCGGATATTAAAAAAAAGAAATCCGCGTTAGTAGCAAGCCACCGGGTGCATGTAAGTCGGTGGACCGGAATCTGGCCACTTGCCCTGATTTTGTGTTAACATGATTAGCAATATCAATGTTTAGAAAGGTTGCAGTGTGCTTCAGTATTGACAGAGGGACTAAGCATATAGCCTAAAACGTTGACGTATAGCACAAATTAGAACGCGTTGGCCTAACATAAACAGACTGATTTCATTGTAGAAACCTGAGTAATGTTTGTATAAATTTATGAAACAAGTGTGTATATATAAAAAAACGATGGTTGTTCATGAAGACAAGAAACGTTCTTGAACACTTTATAGGACACCTGGACTGTACAGAATAGACTTTGTAGAATAGGCACAACAGGTGCCTTATAAAAATTATAAAAAGACATTCTCTGCTTGCCAAACACGAGGAAAATGGGAAGATGAGGCGGTATTGGGAGGATGATGAGGACTGGGCGGACGCCCGGTACAGGGGGCGCCGCAGGCTACACGAGGCTTCTGGGGGCGCGATGGCGTGGCGCAGGGGTGGGTCGATGTCCGCAGGCACACACACACACCATTCCAGCCCTCACCCCGAAATCGCACCTCCGCGCGAACTGGGGACGAGGGGTGGAACGCGAAATCTCATGTCTTTTGTTTACAGGCCCGAACGGAGACATCTCCTGGGGGCCAATGAATCACAAGACCTTGAGGCCAGGGAGAAAGACTAAATTACATATATGTGTAAAAAAGGGTCTATGCATAATGCATGTTTTCTGGTTATGTGTGTTTGTATATATAAATATAATATATATATATATATATATATAATATATAAACCCTGATACTCATACGTGCTTGCGCGGCAAAACGGCAAACACAGGAGTTATTAGACAGCTAGGGTTTTAAAACATCATTTGTACATGTTTAAATTTGGTATACATTGTAGAAAGTGCTTCCTACGGGATGCTCCCGTGATTTCATTGCCACCGTCTAGGACCTACTGTGGTGTTGGTCTTCACTCGTGCCTGCGGTGGAAAAAAAAAAAATGATGCTTCGAGGCTGGCAGTACCCTGACAGAAAAACCCCCCCCCCCCCCCCCCCCCCCCCCAAAAAAAAACCCCCCCCCAGATGGAGGACTGTGGGAAAGGAGGCCAGAGGCAGGACGAGAGAGGAAGAACTCGTAAGGAGGGGTCAGGGATTTCCTGTAGGAGGACCCGTCCGGAAAACAATGTGCATGAGGAGGTACTTCTCTGTGCAAGGGTTTTTTGGGCCTCGGATGAAAAAAAAGGAATTCCGCGTTAGGAGCAGCCACGGTGCATGTAAGTCGGTGGACCGGAATCCGGCACCTGCCCTGATTGTGTTAAACATGATTAGCAATATCAATGTTTGGAACGTTAGCAGTGTGCTTCCGGATTGATAGAAGCTAAGCATATAGCCTAACGTGACGTTTATAGCACACATTAGAACGCATTGGCTAACATATCACAGACTGATTTCACTGTTAGAAACCTTGATGTAATGTTTGTATCAATTTATGAAAAAAGTGTATGTAGAAATAAAACGTATGGTTGTTCATGAAGACAAGAAACGTCTGAAACACTTTATTAGGACACCTGGACTGTACAGAATAGACTTTGTATAATAGGCACAAAAAAGGTGCCTTATAAAAATTATAAAAGACATTCCGCTGCTTGCGAACACGAGGAAGGAAAAACGGGGAAGATGGCGGTGGTATTGGGAGGATGATGAGGAACTGGGAGGACGCCCAGTACAGGAGGACGACGCAGGCCTACACGAGGCTTCTGGGGAGCGCGATGGCGGGGTTGGCACGGGTGGGTCGATTGTCCGCAGGCAACACACACCATTCCAGCCATCACCCGAAATCGCTCCCTCCGCGCGAACGGGGACGAGGGGGAACGCGAAATCTCATGTCTTCTTTGTCTTACAGGTCCGAATGGAGACATCTCCAGGGGCCAATGAATCGCCAGACCTGAGCGCCAGGGAGACAGACTTCTTCTTCTTCTTTTCCTTTCGGCCTTGTCCGTTAGGGGTCGCCACAGCATGTCTTTGTTGCCATCTGAGCCTATCTCCGCATCTTCCGCTCTAACCCCAACCACTGGCCTCATCGTCTCCCACACAATCCATAAACCTTTCTTTGGCTCCTCTCGCTCTTTTGTCCTGGGAGCTCCATGCTCAGCATCCTTCTACCAATATACTCACTCTCTCGCCTCTGAACATGTCCAAAACCATCGAAGTCTGCTCTCTCGAATCTTGTCTCCAAAACATCCAGCTTTGGCTGTCCCTCTAATGAGCTCATTCTAATCCTATCCAACCTGGTCACTCCGAGCGAGAACCTCAACATCTTCATTCTGCACCTCGAGTTCTGCTTCCTGTTGTTCTTCAGTGCCACCGTCTCTAATCCGTACATCATGGCCGGCCTCACCACTGTTTTGTAAACTTTGCCCTTCACCTAGCAGACACCTTTCGCCAGCTGTTCCAACCTGCTTGGACCGTTTCTTCAACTTCCTGGACCACCACCCCATTGCTCTGTATTGTTGACCCCAAGTATTTGAAGTCGTCGCCCTCGCTATCTCTTCTCCTGTAGCCTCACTTTCACCCTCTACTTTTCTCATTCACGCACATATATTCTGTTTTACTTCGGCCTCATCTTATTCCTCTCCTTTCCAGTGCATGTCTCAATCTTTCCTTGTTCTTCTGCATGGCTCCCTGCTTTCACTGCCATATGACAATATCATCTGCGAACATCATGGTCAAGGGATTCCAGTTTAACCTCATCTGTCAGCCTATCCATTACCACTGCAAACAGGAAGGGGCTCAGAGCTGATCCCTGATGCAGTCCCACCGCCACCTTAAATTCCTCTGTCACACCTAAGGCACACCTCACCATTGTTATTGTTCTGCTTGCATCTACATGTCCTGTACTATTTTAACATAATTCTCTGCCACAACAGACTTACGCATGCCAGTACCACAGTTCCTTTCTTGGTACTCTGTCATAGGCTTTCTCTAGATCCACAAAGACACAACAATGTAGCTCCTTCTGACCTTCTCTGTACTTTTCCACGAGCATCCTCAAGCAAATAATGCATCTGTGGTACTCTTTTAGCAATGAACACCATTTACTGTTGCTCGCAGATACTTACTTTGTCCTGAGTCTAGCCTCCCCACTACTCTTTCCCATAACTTCATTGTGGGCTCATCAACTTTATTCCTCTATAGTTCCACAGCTCTGAACATCCCCTTTGTTCTTAAAAATGGGACACTAGAACACTTTTCCTCCATTATTAGGCATCTTTTCGCCGCTAGATTCTGTTGATAAGTTGGTCAAAATTAAAAAATCCACAGCCATCTCTCAAAATTGCTTCATTACCTCTAACCGGTTATGTCATCAGGACAAAAAACGCTTTTCCAGTTTTCACCTTTGTAGTGCCTTTCTGATTCCCCCTTAGTAATCATTTCCACTTCCTGGTCCTTACTCTTGCCTCTTCAACTCTTCCTTCGCTCTCATTTTCTTCATTCATCAACTTCTTCAAAGTAGTTCTTTCCATATATTTAGTTACACACCGGCACCAGTCAACACATTTCCATCTTATCCTAATCACCCTGACCTGCTGCACATCCTTCCCATCTCTATCCCTCTGTCTGGCCAACTGTAGAGATCCTTTTTCCTTCTTTCGTGCCCAACCCTGGTGTACATGTCTCAGATGCCTTTTGTTTAGACTTTGCCACCTACTCACCTTTTGCCCTACGTCGCATCTCGATGTATTCCTTTGCCTCTCCTCAGTCCTCTCAGTATCAACACTGCTTCTTCGATAACGCTTTCCTTGTATGACTCCTGTATTTGGGGTTTCCACCACCAAGTCTCCTTCTCCCCTTTCCTACCAGATGACACACAAAAGTACTCTCCTGCCTGTCTCTCTGATCACCTTGGCTGTCGTCGTCCAGTCTTCGGGAGCTTCGGTTGTCCATCGAGAGCCTGTCTCACCTCTTTCCGGAAGGCCGCACAACATTCTTCCTTTTTCAAGCTTCCACAACATGGTTCTCTGCTCTACCTTTGTCTTCTTAATCTTCCTAACCCACCACCAGAATCATCCTAATACTACCATCCTATGCTGTCGAGCTACACTCTCCCCTACCCATACTTTACAGTCAGTAACCTCCTTCAGATTACATCGTCTGCACAAAATATAATCTACCTGCGTGGGTTCTACCTCCGGTTCTTGTAGGTCACTATATGTTCCTCCTCTATTCTGGAAATAAGTGTTCAATACAGCCATCTCCATCCTTTTGCAAAGTCCACCACCATCTGCCCCTTTGAAAAGTTCATTTCCTGGATTGCCGTACTACCCATCCTTCTTCATCGCCTGTTTCCTTACCAATATGTCCATTACAATTGCACCAAATCACAACTCTCTCGCTGTCTGGATGCTCAGAACTACTTCATCTAGTTCCTTCCAGAATTTCTCTTTCAACTCTAGGTCACATCCTACTGGGTGCATAGCGCTAAACCACATTATACATAACACCCCTCAATAAAAATTTTAGTCTCATCACTCGATTGATACTCTTTTAACTCCAGAGACATTCTTAGCCAGCTCTTCCTTTAAAATAACCCCTACTCCATTTCCTCTTTACCATCTACTCCGTGGTTAGAATAATTTAACCCTGCTCCCCAAACTTCTAGACCTTACTACCTTTCCACAGCTCTCTTGATGCACAGAATATCAACCTTTCTCCTAATCATCATGTCCAACAACTCCTGTGCTTTCCTGTCATAGTCCCAACATCAAGTCCCTACACTCAGTTGTAGCTCTGTGCATTCCTCTGTTCCTCTGAGGTCGCTGGATCGCGTGACTCCTCTTCTTTCGTCTCGACCCACAGTAGCTGAATTTCCACCGACGCCCTGCAGGTTAAGCAGTGCCGGGGCGGGCGTTGTTAACCGGGCCACGACCGATCCGGTATGGGATTTTTAGATGAACGCTCATATTTGTTTGGCACAGTTTTTACGCCGGATGCCCTTCCTGGACACAACCCTCTGCCATTTATCCGGGCTTGGGACCGGCCTACAGATGCATTGGTTGTGCCCCCATAGGGCTGCATTGCCAGGGAGACAGACTCTGTAAATTACATATAGGTGCCTAAAAAGGTCTATGCATCAATGCATGTTTCGGTTAGGTGTGTGTATATTAAATATATAGATTATATAGATATATATATATATATATATATATATATATATATAATAAATATAAAACCCTGATACTCATACGTGCTTGCGCAGCAAAACGGCAACACAGGAGTTATTTAGACAGCCAGGGTTTTAAACATCATGTTACATTGTTTGAAATATAGTAATATTGTAGGAGTGCTTCCTACGGGAGGATGCCGTGATTTCCTTTCCCAGTCTTGGACCTCTGTGGGGTGGTGTTGGTCTTCACCCGCGGCCTGCGGTGGGGAAAAAAAAAAAAAAAGCGATGCTCGAGTCTGGCAGTACCTCTGCAGACTCACCAGATGGCGACTGTGAGAATGGATGCCGAGCAGGACGAGAGAGGATGAACTCCGTCAGGAGGGGTCAGGGCTTCCTGTATGGAGGCCCCGTCCGGAACAATGCGCATGCGAGGAGGGTACTTCTCTGCTGCAAAGGGTTTGGGCTCGGATGAAAAAAAAAAAAAGAAATCCGCGTTAGTAGCAGCCAACGGGGCATGCATGTAAGTGGGTGGACCGGAATCCGGCACCTGCCCTGATTGGTTTAAAATGATTATTAGCAATATCAATGTTTAGAAAGTAAGCAGTGTGCTTCCGTATTGATAGAGGCTAAGCATCTAGCCTAAAGTTGACGTTTCTACAAACATAGAACGCATTGGCTCACTTACACAGGAATGATTCACTGTTAGAAAAATGATGTAATGTTTGTATCAATTATGAAACAAGTGTATGTAGAAATAAAACTGATGGTTGTGCATGAAGACAAGAAACGTTCTTGAACACTTTATTAGGAACCTGGACTGTACAGACTAGACTGTATCATAGGCACAACAGGTGCCTTTATAAAAATTATAAAAAGACATTCCTACTGCTTGCCGAACACGAGGAAAACGGGAAGATGTGGGGTGGTATGGGAGGGTGACGGAGGACTGGGCGGACGCCGGTACAGGAGGCGCCGCAGGCATACACGAGGCTTCTGGGGGGCACGATGGCGTGCGGCAGGGGGGGTCGTAGTCCGCAGGCACCACGCACACACACACCACACACACACACACCATTTCAGCCCTAACCCGAAATCGCCCATCGCGCGCACAGGGAGGAGGGGAAAGCGAAATCTCATGGTCTTCTGTTCTTATAGGCCCGAACGGAGACATTCCTGGGTTCAAGTGAATCACAGAACCTGAGACCATGGGAGACAGACCATAACTCGGCATATAGTGTATAAAAGGGTCTATGCGTCAATGCATGTTTTCTTGGTTATGTGTGTGTATATAAAATAATATATAAAATATATACTAGTATATAGATAATTAGCTAATAGAGATCTTCTTATATATATATATATAGATAATATATAAGAAATTGATACTCATACGTGCTTGCGCGGCAAAACGGGCAACCAGGAGTTATTTAGACAGCCAGGTTTTAAACATATTGTACAATGTTTAAAATTTTGTATTACATTGTAGAGTGCTTCCTACGGGTTGCCGTGATTTTCCTTGCCCGTCTAGGACCTACTGTGGTGGCTTGTCTTCAAAGAGATGCGGTGGAGAAAAAAAAAAAAAAAAGTGATTGCTTCGAGGGCTGGCCAGAGTACCTCTGCAGACCCACCAGATGGCGACTGTGGGAAGGATGCGAGAAGAAGAGTGAACCTAGAGTCGAGGGGCGAGATCGACGGCAGAGAGAGCGCGGAGACCGCGGACCTTGTCGGCGGAGGACAGCTAGAGGAGAAGGCAGTGGCGGGGAAAAGGAGGAGTGGAAGCGAGTTGCGAGGTAGGAGGGCCAAGAAAGCGAGCAAGAAGAGGACCGGGGACGACGGAAGCCCGCCCGGCTGAGAGACACAGACGAGGGGATGCCGCCCGGCGAACGAAGTGGCAGCGGGTGCCAGCAAACCGGCAAACGCACGGGCGGTGGAGTGAGTATGACCACGACATTGTGGACGAGGGGGAGCGAGTGAGCAGATGATTCGAAGGAGAGATGGGACGAGGTGGAGTCCATAGAGCGCTGCACCCGATACCGCGAGGATGTACGACATGTCAGATGGTAGTGAAGAATGAGAACGCGCGTGAATAAAAAGCCCAGGGACGGCATGGCTAGCTGGTGAACACGCCGCAAGAGCACGGGTGGAGTGACGGGCGAGAGCACGACAGGGCTTTATAGAAAGGGATGAGAGAGAGTCGAGAGCATAAGGAGAGAGGAGAAAGTAGGAGAGGACGGAGGCGGCGGGGGACGAGGGGTGACATCGGACGGAAGGAAGGGGAGGGGGGAAGGGGGAGGAAAGGGGTACTTCTCGGAAGGACTGCCAGAGAGGGGTTTATGAAAGTAGAGGGCCTCGGAAAAGGGTTGAGAGGGAGACGTATGAGCAAAACGAAAACGCAGAAAATCCGCGTTAGTAGCAGCCCACCGGGTGCAGTAGTCGCTGGACCGGAATGGCGAAACCTGCCCTGATTTGTGTTTAACAGAACGGCAATATCATGTTAGAAAGTCGCCCCAGTGTGACACCGTATGTAGAGCTCAGCATATAGCACGAACGTGATGTATAGCACACATAGAACGTGTTGGCTAACATTACACAGATGATTTCATTGTAGAAACCTGATGTAATGTTTTTTATATAACTTTAGAAACAAGGTGTATATATAAAACGATGGTTGTTCATGAAGAAGAAACGATCTTGACACTTGATTAGGACACTGGGACTGTACAGAATAGGACTGTATCATAGGCACAACAGGTGCCTTTATAAAAAATTATAAAAAGACAGTCCGCTGCTTGCCGAAACACGAGGGGGAAAACTGGGAAGATGGGCGGTGCGGGATTTGAGGCTGCATGAGAACTGGGGCGGACGCCCGGTGCAGGAGGCGCCGCAGGGGCCTACACGAGGCTTTCTGGGGGCGCGATCAGAGTGGCGCAGGGTGGGTTGATGTCCGCAGGCACACCACACCATCCAGCCCTCACCAGAAATCGCCCCTCCGCGCGGCACGGGGACGAGGTGGGAACGCAAAATCTCATGTCTTCTTTGGCTTACAGGCCCGAACGGAGACATATCCTGGAGGCCAATGAATCACAGACTTGAGGGCAGGGAGACAGGACAAATTACATTATATGTGTAAAAAAGGGTTTATTTAACTGCGGAGAAGTGTCGAGCGAGATCGCACGAGGAACACCATGGTTTTCTTGGTTATGGGGTGTGTAGATATAAATTATAGATATATATTATATATATATATATATAATATTATATATATATATAAACCTGAGACTCATACGCTGCTTGCGCGGCAAACGGCAACCACAGGAGTTTTTTAGACAGCCAGGTTTTAAAACATCATTGTACAATGTTTAAAATTTGATACATTTGTAGAAGTGCTTCCCGGGTTGCCGTGATTCCTTGCCCCGTCTAGGACCTACTGTGGTGTTTGTCTTCACTAGAGACAGCGGTGGAAAAAAAAAAAAAAAGTGATGCTTCGAGGCTGGCAGTAGTTACCTCTGCGGACCCACCAGATGGGACCTGTGGGAAGGATGCCGAGCAGGACGAGAGGCGAGAAGAAAGGAACTCCGTCGGAGGGGTCAGGGCTTCCTGTAGGAGGGACCGTCCGGAAACAATGCGCATGCGAAGAGATATTCTCTGTGCCTGCAAAGGGTTTTTGGGGCTCGGATGAAAAAAAAAGAAATCCGCGTTAGAGAAGCCACCGGGTGCATGGAAGTCGGTGCGACCGGAATCGGACACTGCCCTGATTTGTGTTAACATGATGAGCAAATCAATGTTTAGAAAGGTAGCGTGTGCTTCCGTATTGAGAGCGAAAGGAATGATAGGCTAAAAGTTGACGGTATAGCACACATAGACGGGTTGGTCTAACATACACGACTGGATTACATGTTAAGGAAACCTGATGTAATGTTGAGATAAATTTTATGAACAAGTGCTGTATATATAAAACGATGGTTGTTCATGAAGACAAGAAACTTCGTGAAACATTTATTAGGACACCTGGACTGTACAGAAAACTTTGTATAACAGGCAACAACAGATGCCTTTATAAAAAATAAAAAAGACATTCCGCTGCTTGCCCAAAACGAGGGGGGAAAACGGGAAGATTGGGCGGTGGTATTGGTGAGGAGGAGGATGATAGGATGGGGCAGGCACGGGTACAGGAGGTTGCAACGGCCTACACGAGGCTTCTGGGGGCCCCGCAATGAGCGTTGGAGCAGGGGTGGGTCGAGGTCCGCAGGCACCCAACACACACACCATTTCCAGCCCCACCCGAAAATCGCCCCTCCGAGCGCACGGGACGAAGGGGGCGGGAACGCGAAATCTCATGTCTTCTTTGTATTAACAGGCCCGAACGAGGAGAGGAGACATATCCTGGAGGCCAATGAAATCACAGACCTTGAGGCCAGGGAGAGACAGACTAAATTACATGAATGTGTAAAAAAGGGCCATGCCATCATATGCAAGGTTTCTTGGTTAGTGTGGTGTTTTTAGATATACTATATATATTATATATATATATATACCTAGATATATATATATATATATAGTATATATATATATAAAACCCTGAGATCATAAGTTGCTTGCGACGGCACCAAAACGGCAACACAGGAGTTATTTAGACAGCAGGGTTTTAAACATAATTTTTTACATGTTTAAATTTTGTATACATTGTAGAAGTGCTTCCTACGGGTTGCCGTGATTTCCTTGGCCCGTCTGGACCTTACCTGTGGTGTTTGTCTTCACTAGAGCTGCGGTTGAAAAAAAAAAAAGTGGATGGCTTCGAGGCTGGCAATAGTACCTCTGCAGACCCCACCAGATGGCGACTTTTGGGAGGATGCCGCAGGACGACTGAGAGATGATGAGGAAGAGAAAAAAACTTCGTCCGAGGGGTCAGGGGCATTCCTGTAGGAGGATCCTTCCACATATGCCGCATGCGAGGAGGTACTCTCTGCTGCAAAGGGTTTTTTGGGGCTCGGATGAAAAAAAAAGGAAATCCGCGTTAGGAGCAGCCACCGGGTGCATGTAGTCGGGGACCGGAATCCGGACACCTGCCCTGATGTGTGTTGAACATGATTAGCAATAATCAATGTTTAGAAAGTGCAGTGGTGCTTCCGTATTGACAGAGGGCTCAGCATATAAGCCAAACGTGACGTATAGCAGGACATAGAAACGCATGGCGGCAACATTACACAGACTGATTTCACTGTTAGAAACCTGATGTAATGTTTGTATAAATTATGAAACAAGTGTGTATATATAAAACGAGGTGGTTCATGAAGACAAGAAACGTTCTTGAACACTTTATAAGGAACCCATGGACTGTACAGAATAGAAGCTTGTTATATAGGCACAACAGGTGGCTTTATAAAAAATTATAAAAAGAATTTCGCCCGGCTTGCCAAACACGAGGAAAACGGGAAGGATGGGGCGTGGATTGGGAGGATGAATGAGGACTGGGCGGACGCCCGGGTAAAAGGGGGGCGCAGGCTTACACGAGGGCTTCTGGGGCGAGGATGGCGTGGCGCGGGGTGGGTCGATTTGTCCGCAGAGCACACACACACACCCATTCCAGCCCTCACCACCGAAATCGCCCCTCCGCGCGGCCAATGGGGACCGAGGGGGGGGGACGGGGCGGGAACGCGATAAATTCATGTCTTATTGGTCGTACAGGCCCGAACGGAGACATCTCCTGGAGGCCAATGAATCACAGACCTGA